>NC_087201.1:70527934-70557758 GCF_015104395.2 Macrobrachium nipponense
AGGTTGGAAGGTTTTGTTTGTTTGTTTGTGTATTATAGTTAATGATTAATTAATAATTACGTATTTGAAATGAGTACATACTGATTATTTATAGATTTTATTGGCATATTCTAAGCTTTTAACTTCTTAGGTTTAGATGTCAGAATCATAGACTAGGCTACAGTAGCAACTGCTAACATAGGCTAGGCTTATTGCTAAGGGACATATGCTAAAGTCCTAATACGTATATGCAGTAAAAATAGGGTTGAACATTACATGCAGTTGAATATTACTCAAGTATGTACAGTATTTTGCCTTTTTGGAGTCTTATTTCTTCCGTTGGATCGGCGTCGTAACCCTAGAACATGTGTTGTAGGCCTGAAAATATAATTTACTGGGGTGTTTTTGTAGGGCTTGGAACGGATTAGGCATTTTACATGTAAAATGTGGTTCAAGATACGAAAAGCTCATGATACGAAGGCTGCCTCGGAACGGATTAATTTCGTATGTCGAGGTACCACTGTACTTATGGTACACTTATCTTGCTTCATAATTGTTGGCTAGCTAATATTAATCTCTCTCTCTCTCTCTCTCTCTCTCTCTCTCTCTCTTCTCCTCTCTCTCTCTCTCTCTCTCTCTGTACATTTTAATCTTCATGCTATCAAATAGTCATTTAAATTTTTCAGATTTTGTAGCATTGTGTTTTATTAAAGAGAGAATTGAGTCTTAATTTTAGGCAGTATTGAGGACTCTAATTTTACTCTCATTGTGTCTGTCTTCTCTCCTTTCTCTCATACTTGCCATGTCATCACAGTTCTTCCAAGTACTCAGTTGGAGGGATTTCAGACACTTGTCACATAGGTAGTCCTTGAACACTTGAAGCATTTTCAGTTAAGTATGGTATGAAAGTATAGACTGTCCTGCTTAAATATGGGTAAAACAGGTTTTGATGCAGGTAGAACCTGTTTTTGGAAGCTGCTGCGAGTCCTCAAGGAGTTAGTTACTCTCTCATGTTCCCCCAAGGTTCTATAAGACAAACCCAATGACAAGCAATCCCTGGTTATTGACGGGGCTGCTGTTCTGACGGCTTGATTATAAGCAAAAATCGCCGATAACCAGAAATTGGCGCTGATTGCCGCCTATAACCGGAATTTTGCCCCATTGACTGGTTGAAAGCACCTCTGTTAGTTATGTATTGGAGCCAGTACTGTGCTTCCGGTGCTGATGACCAGAAATCTGAGCATTTCGGTGCCGAAAATTGCTCATTTTTTGGCAACTTACGGCGCTAGACAAGCCCCATAAAATCGGATCGCCGATAACTGGGGACTGCCTGTACAAAGAATTTTCTTATACTAGTTGGTTTCAGCCAGAATAGTGTTTGTTGGTAGAATGACTTTACTTTCACTAAGTCTTGCGTAGATGTGAGAACAACATAAATTGTCCGCCATCATTTCACACCATGTCTGTGCAAGATAAATGGCTTTATTTCAGCCATAAACTCCTGTTTCCCAGTCATCATAAAATTCTGAAATTCTGTCGTCACATGATTGATGTTTCAAAAATGAAGAGACAGATGGTTGATGACTCCCAGAGAGGTTACTATTGGTTCCGTAAATTTTTTGTTGTACTATATGTATTGTCTGTTGAACTGGAGAAAGGTTGCTTTCATGACTTTCATTAGTATGATTGGGTCTCTTGGGCTTTCATTGCTATATTATTAGGCAGGGTAACTGTCTCCTTCATTCTTTGTACAAGCATATACTCTGTAATGTGTGTTTTCTTTTCTTGAATGTTATCAGGTTCTGCTTGGGCTTTTTAAACATTTCATTTAGTCTCCATAATCCTTGTCTGCGGTGGAATTCCTGTACTGCTTCCCCCCATGCTTACAGTGGACCCCCTGTATTTGCGTTCTCCGGATTCGAAGATTCACACATTCGCGGATTTCTCTCTGGAACATTCCCCCCATTATTCGCGGAAAATTTGCCTATTCGCAGTATTTTTCTATAAATGTCCACAAATTCCTGTTTTTTTTTTTATCATAAAATGCACTTTTGTGATAAAACTAAAAAAAGCAGGTATACAAGTTTTTAGTGGGTTTTTCTTGAGTTTTAACTATTCAATTATTCACAGGTTTCTAACTATTGGGGGAAAATTTGCCTATTCGCAGTATTTTTCTATAAGAAATGTCCACAAATTTTTTTTTTTTTTTTTTTTAATCATAAAATGCACTTTTGTGATAAAACTATTAAAAAAAGCAGGTATACAAGTTTTTAGTGGGTTTTTCTTGAGTTTTAACTAACAAAATAGGAGGTTTTAAGCATTTTTATAGTTTCCAGCCATTCACAGGTTCTAACTATTGGGGGTTGGGTCTGGTACGCATCCCCCATGAATACAGGGGACTACTGTAGTTAGTTGGAAATGTATTTTAGAAAATCCGTTGTTACAAATACTGTGCTCTTATCCCTAATGAGCATACATTCTGGATATCATAAAATTCCAGGAACTTTCATAGTGAGTTTCCACAGTATAGAATTTATAAACAGTATGTATACAGTAATACATTGAGATACAAGCAGCCCAACATACAAATTTTTTTTAGATATGAGCTGTGACTCTGTCCATATTTTTGTCTGAGATACAAGTGGAATTCTGAGATACGAGTCGTGCTTTGGGAGGCTGCCAGTAGTTGGCACACAGGTCCAGCATCAGCAGCACCAGCACTTTTTAAGGATAATAACACTTCTTTTAAAAGGCAGGCAAAAGCAAGCCCATCTTCTTGTAAAATAAGTTCAAAAACAGCAAAAGAGATTAATAAAAGTACAGTGGAACCCCCGGATTCGTGTTCTCTGGATTTGCGGACTCACACAGATTTCTGTAGGGAACATTTCCCCGCATTATTCAAGGAAAATTCGCCTATTCACGGTATTTTTCTATGAGAAATATCCAGAAATTCCTGGTTTTTTTTTTTATCAATTTCATCATAAAATGCACTTTTGTGATAAAACTATTAAAAAAACAAGTATAATGAATTTTAGTGGGTTTTTCTTGAATTTTAACTAACAAAATAGGAGGTTTTAAGCATTTTTATAGGGGTTTCAACTATTCGCAGGTTCTAACTATTCACGGAGGGGTCTGGTACGCATCCCCAGCGAATAAGGGGGACCACTGTATTGTTTTAACGTTATACATGCTCGTCGCGTAAATGTGTAAAGCCACGAACAACTGAATGAGAAACAACTTTTTTGCTAAGTACGACCGATTTGGATAACATCCAATTGGCTTGTATTTCAACGATCGTACGATACTAAACAATTGCTGTAGTTATGTTATAAATGACGTTATGTAGAATAGGACTGATATATTTTATGTAATAACTTTATTCGCTGTAAAAGATCAGCAAGCTGAAGCTGAGGAAACTGTTCAAGCTGCTAATGACTATTATAGTGCATCGTCAACTAGGATAAAACTCCTGTAAACGTATGCCATCAAACACAACCGTAGATAAAATTGAGAAAAAATAATATTTAATCAAAACTACTTGGCTTGAAAGAACACATTTTACTGATGTATTCACGCTGATAAAAGATAACATAAAGCTCATATTATGATGAAATCAAGTGAAAATAGTGAACGGAAGCACATTATTTTTTTTTTGCACATTCTGTTAATGGAAAAAATAGTTTGGTTCACAATGAAAGTATTTAGGTCATATTTCGACTTGGAAAAATGTTGTACGTATAGTATAACGAAAAATTACTTTCTCTCCTATAAGTAAAGTATCTAGATATTTGTTTATACCAGCTGGCTAGAAGCAAGAAAATCTGCACAGAATTGAGTTAAATCAAGGCCACTGGTTAAGTACACCAAAATAAACTCGTAATCCACATAAACTGATTTCCAAACCAAAATTTTGACTGCTATGTGTTATTGTTTTATAATGCAATATGAGAGTACATACAATATTATTGGATACAATGAAATAATGTACTATACATTTTTAAAAGATTCATGGAAAAGATAGATATTTGTTACATTTTTATTTTATAATTATTTGTAGCCATCAGCAGCCTGCCATCTCCCAGATATACTGATGTCGGACTGAGTCCGATTTTTTTGAACCTCCAGAATTGGCTTATATTAATAAATTACTATAACATATATGTAGTATAGAGTATACTGTAGGCTAGGCTACTGTATTTGTATGTATATGATATACCATAGTATACACTAGGCTAACTCATGTTAACCCTTAAACGCCGAGCCAGTATTTCCGAAAGTTTCTTACATATGCCGGCGGCATTCGCGAGTGAGCACTGAAGAGGAAAAAAAGTTTTTTTCAAAAAATCATAACACGCTTAATTTTCAAGATTAAAGTTTATTTTGGCTCCTTTTTTTGTCATTGCCTGAAGTTTAGTATGCATACATCAGAAATGAAAAAATATCATATATAAATATTGGAATATATGACAGCGCAAAAAAAATTCCATATATAATTGTATACAAATCGCGCTGTGAGCAAAACGGTTAAAGCTAATGAGTTAATTATTTTTTTGTTGTATTGTACACTAAATTGCGATTGTTTTGGTATATAACAAATTGTAAAACAATCAAAGCAACACAGAGAAAATATTATCACAATATGATGCATGAATTCGTAATGTGCAGACGTAAAAAGTTTTCAAAAATTCACCATAAATCTTTGTTGAAAAATTAAGGTAATTGATTGAATATTACTAGACTGTAAGTGTTGTAGCTTACAATTGCAGTTTTTTACCATTTCAGTTGAGTTAAAGTTGACCGAAGGTCAAATTTTTTCTATTTATCGTTATTTATATGAAAATATATATTTCAAAACTGATAAGCTACAACAATGAGTTGTTTTTTGTTGTATTCTACATAAAATTGCACATGTTTTTGTTGTATTCTACATGAAATTGCACACATTTTCATATATAAAACTTTATGCAACGGCTAATTTAAAATGGTGCAAACATTACGACAATCGGACGAAAAAATTTATGAATTTTTCGGAATAGTTACCGCGCAGATAAGGAAAAAGTGTTTTCATAAATTCACCATAAATCGAAATATTGTGCAAGAGACTTCCAATTTGTTGCAAAATGAAGGTAAGTGATTGAATATTACTAGAATATAAGAGTTTTAGCTTACAATTATGTTTTTCGACCATTTCGGTCGAGTCAAATTTGACCGAAGGTAGAAATTTTGGCACTTATCGTTATTTATATGAAAATATTTCAAAACTGATAAAAGCTACAACCATGAGTTGTTTATAGTTGTATTCTACATGAAATTGCGCACATTTTCATATATAATACTCTGTAACGGCTAATATAAAATCGTGCAAAAATTATGTCAAAGTGACGAAACAATTTCTGAGATATGTCGCTGATGCTTTTTAGTGCGAGAAGAAAGAAATATGCGCTTGCCCGCCTGCGTAACAATTGTAAACAAAACAACAGCTTGATCCGTGAACTCCCAGCATCCCCCAAGGTGCGTGATTCAAATGTTTTTGCCTAGTAGGCTTATAACCCTTTTTCCGCGGATTTTTCAAAAACATTTCGTCGACGTACCATACGTCAGTTCGGCACCCAACAGACAATTTTCTTCGACGTTTATTACGTCCAATTGGCGTTTAAGGGTTAATGTTATTCAATTTCTCTCTGTACTGAATTATCATAAGCCAATATGCATTGAACCTAGAGAATTAACTGAAATTAACAATTATTATACTATATATGTATAAAGTATACTATGTAGTGTAGACTAGGCAACCCTATATGTAAAGATGGTCTTGAGTACCCTAGGCAATATTCAAGATACGATTTTCCAACAAACGATGGGTTTTTTGGAACCTAACCCCGTTGTAAGTAGGATAATACCTGTACTTGTGTGTTTAATTAAAAACATCTATTTTTTTTTTTTTTTTTTTTTTTTTTTTTTTTTTTTTTTTGTTTTTTTTTTTTTTTTTTTTTTTTTTTTTTTTTTCATAATTTGTGATGGTTTGGGGATGTTTCACAGGGCTGGAACAGATTAAATCTATTAAGTTACTTTAAATGGGAAAAATTAGTTTGACATACGGTACAAGTAGATTGACTTACGAGCCTTGTTACAGAACGAATTAAACTCTTATCTCAAGGTACTATTACTGCAAATATGTAAAAGTGAATAGGGGCAAGAAGGAGTTGCTGATATTTAGAATAAAAGCAGTAAATATATTTTAGTAGTGATTATTATATAGCAGAATAAAAACTATTATAGACAATGGGTATATGTAATCACTAACATAAAAAACACCAATTATGAAAAAAATGTTAAAATGGGCCTGAGGAAAGTCTGCAAATGTTACCCTTAAACAAAGGAACACGAGCCCTTGACTGTAGTGCTTAGGAAGGCTATGGTGCTTAGGCAATGGCACAGACCAAGTTGTAAGAACATTGATTACACTGGCCTGTGTTTCAAAACTTTTTTTTTTCTTTTATTTACAAAGGTCAAGTGTTTTCCAACTGATGTCGGACCCTTCTTGCATGCTGAACTCAAAGATACAGTTCATTTTCATGTGTTGGGTCTGGTTTCTAAGATATAGTCTATTTCTATTCCAGCATATTTTTCCAAAATATTGCAATCATCCAAGTGTTTGTGGGCTTTGTTTTTGCAAAATCGGGTAACCTTTGATAATTATTTTTATTTCACTTTTCAGGTCTATATATGGATAAAAATGAATTGGAAGTGTAAAAACTATCCTAATAGGTTCTGTTATATCTGACATGTGGTTCTTCCAGACTGTCAAGCAAAAATCACAGATTTTGTGAAGAAGGCATACAAGCTTACTCTGGAGTCAAACTAGCGGACCAGGATAAGCCATTCGCTCCCCATATCTGCTGCAAAACATATAGACAACTTACGGGATTGGAGGAACAGGAAAAGGAAGGGTATGCCATTTGGTGTCCCAACAGTGTGGAGGGAAGGGAAAGATCATGTTACAGACTTTTGTATGACAAATCTAAAAGGCATCAATCACAAGAACAAGCATCATGTTCAATAGTGGTGGGCAGAAATCGAGTCTAGCTTAGCGGTTCTGGAATCGACTCACATCCACAGAAAATTTACTCTGCTCTGCTCCCTATTCGCCAGCTGTTCGGCACACATGATCATGAATTCATGACTCTTTCATCATGATCACCGACCTGGGGTCAGCTCACTGACCGCTTGCTCTTAGGGATCAGTCAGTGACATTCAGTGATTGGAAGGAGGATATATAAAAGAGAGGAGAGTTAAAAATAAACATAAGGGAGTGTAAAATAAAACAGATTAATAAAGAAAAATTCTAAGGTGAATAAAAATGAGTGTAAACAATTGTAATTGAAATTAGACTCACAAACAATCTTTGAAACATATAGCAGAATAATTGATTATAAGTTAATAAGATAAATACAAAAGAAGGAAATAAGTACGTATAGCATTTATAATGAAAAAAAAGAAAGAAATAGGCTATTTGATTCGAGACAAACTGCTAAAACTAAAAGGCTTAGGGCAAGGGTATAGATTAAGAGGATTAAGATGGCCCAGAAAAGGCAGATAGCCTAAAGCAGTGTTCTCCTATATGAAAATAGGCAGTGCTACATTAATCTGTTTTAATTCCTCCCTACCGCTCGATTTTAGTTTGACTTTATGGTCGTGTTTTATTGGACAGAGAACATTTGTAATTATCTTGAAATGCAGGCCTGTCTCTCTTAAGCAGCTTAGGAAGCGCCTGAGGGCCGAGTGAATGCTATATTGACATCACCCTGAGTGACCTGGCGAATATTTCTTTCCTCCATGACCTCCCCGAAACCTACCATCTCTCGTTTGTTTTTCTTAGGTGGAGCTGCACCCTGGGAGTCGACTCCAGAATCAATTTTTGTGAGTCCACCCTCTCCAAGAGTCTATTTTGTCAAGTCTAAAATTGCAGATTCTTGGCCAGCCCTAATGTTCAATACTCTGATGTTCCTTCTGCCTTAAAGCCAGTTTCCCATGACCCTGGTCTTCCTGTTCCTGAGCCAAATGTCACCATGGAATCTACTACTAGTTCTAATTCCAAATCTAGTGACATGACTGATACAGCTGAGTGTGGTGCATACAGGCCAGAAGAGGGCGACCAACCGGTGCCTTTGACCCAAGCCGAACTCAGTGACCTGGCACAAGACCTGAACCTTTCCAAGGAGTCTGCCCAGCTACTGGATTCTCTTCATTGAGAGAAACATCTACTGGCACCAGGAACAACATTCTGTTGGTATAGGGACCACAAGAGAATTTAGAAAATCCCTCACTTTGATGAAGCATCTTCACTGGTCTACTGTAACAATATTGCTGACCTGATTGAATTACTTGGTCTTAAGTATGACGCTATGGAATGGAGACTTTTCATTGACTCATCTAACAGAAGTCTCAAGGCAGTTCTTTTGAATAACAAATAAGTTTTCATCAATCCCTGTTGGGCACTCAGTTGAAATGAAAGAATCCCACAAGAGCATAGAGCGTCTGTTGTCTGCTCTGAACTACCAGGAATATAAATGGTTTATCTGTGGAGATCTTAAAGTTGTTGGACTCATCCTAGGACTTCAAGGTGGTTACACTAAGTATCCATGCTTTCTGTGCTTATGGGATAGCCATGCTGATGACCAGCATTATGTCAGACAAGAGTGATCATCAAGACAAGAATTAAAACGCGGTCACACAACGTTCTGTCCCACCCTCAGGTTGAACCGAGCAAGATATAGCTTCCACCCCTCCACATCAAACTCGGTCTCTTGAAGAAGTTTGTAAAGGCATTGGACAGGGAAGGTAGAGGATTTGCTTTCCTTCATCAGAAGTTTCAACAAAAAAGCATGGAGAAACTTAAGGTAGGTATATTTGATGGTCCTCAAATAAGGTTACTCATCATGGATGCTATTTTTGATGATGCACTGAATCTTGCTGAACTCTGCCTGGTTGTCCCTGAAATCAGTCATTGTAAACTTCCTTGGCAACCACAGAAGTTCCCAGTATCAAGAGGTGGTTGATGAGTTAATGGAGAATTTCCACTAACTTGGTACACATGTCAATGAAAATCATTTCCTCCGGCCTCATCTGGACTGTTCTCCAGAGAATTGTGGAGACCTCAGTAAAGAACAAGGTGAGCGCTTTCACCAACATATCAGTGTTATGGAGGAACGCTATCAATGGCGATGAAATGTCAACTTTCTGGCCGACTACTGCTGGTGCCTGAAGAGGGATGTGGAGTCTGCTTAGCACAAATGGAAGTCTCTGAAGAGACCATTCATTCATGAGTAGCTTCCTTAGTTCATTATACTCTTCTTGCTATCTATTCAAAATATTTTGTAAGCCCTCTATGAATATGTGAATATTCCATATATTGTTTCATTCACCTAAAAATAGATCAGAATTTAGGATATTTTTAATGTGCTAATATTTCATTAACTTGATCTGATTGAGTAAAATGAGCATGAATTTTGGATTCAGTGCAAAAAACTAGGCTAAAATCAGGTATTATATGTTAGACTTTGAAAACAGCGCCAGCCAGTGTCATATGTGGTCACTATCCAGTGAAGTAAACTGAATGTGGCATTTGAGGTAACAGGTGCCAAAAATTGCCCTTCAGATACTCCAGTCAATTACAGATAAACAGTGAGAAAGATATGTTTCCAGTAATTAAGAAAAGTACATTTCTACCAGAGGTAAATGCTGGCGGTCAAGTAATGGATAATCAAATCTTTAACCTGTATAAAGAACTGATAGCTAAATTTAAGCTGACATCGCAGAAAGTTGTGGTTTACATCACTAGGAGAGATACTGAATGTTAGGATTTTGACTTTTAATGAATTTGTACAATAGTAACATCATGATATCCTCAATGTGTATGGTCCATTTTTAAATTATTTAATACATGTCAATGTAATGTTCAAGGTAATAGTTGCAATATAGATTATATCTCCTTTACAGCCAATTTGAACGTATCTTGAATGATGAGTCTGCACCAGAAAAAGGAGAACTTTACCTTGGTGCTCTTACTGCTGGTGAACGCAAACCTTGGGCTGAGGCACGCTCAAAATACTTCAGTAAGGGAATCAATAGGTCTTCATTGGAAGTAATTGGTACGTATGAAGTCAGTAAGGGAATCAATAGGTCTTCATTGGAAGTAATTGGTACGTATGAAGTTATAATATCTTGAGAAGCAAAGATAATTTATTTAGCCTAGAGAGAATCTCGGCTGTGGTTCCATTATAGCTTGAAGTTTTTTTCCAACTCAACCAGCCTGAAAAACAGGAAAATTGTATTGAATCCCTGTAATTGTCACTAAAGTAGATGTCTCTCACCTGAAATTGTCTTAAAAGTATAGTCATCTCCCACTCTGTGAATATGAAGATACAGGCAGTCTCCGAGTTACGACGGGTTCGGCTTACGACGTTCCGAGGTTAAGGCACTTTTCAATTATATTCATCAGAAATTATTTCCAGGGTTACAACGCATGTTCCACGGTTACGATGCCTACAACACTGTTCTGGCAGATGAAATATGACACCAAAAATGCAAAATAATCAATATTTGAAGGTTTTTTTTTGATGAAAAATGCAATAAGAGTGCAGTTTACATAGTTTTCAATGCACCCAATGCATTAAAAGTAAGGTTTTCTTAGTATTTTTTATGATGTTCCGGCTTACGACGATTTTCAGTCTCAAGAACGGAACCCCCGTTGTAACCCAGGGACTGCCTGTATTTTCAAGAAGACACACTTGGTGGCAACATCCCATTAAAGAACTTCGTTCTTGCTATGGAACCAATGTAAATACTAATGTTGACAAATACGGGAAATTCTCAACCAAATCCGTTAGAATTTGGGAGGATTTTTAATGATGATCTGTACATAACTTAAGTATCTCTCAGTGTGAGGTAGGGGAATGTTATGGCATTATGCAGTTAACACCATAAGACCATGTCATATCACATGGACAGTTCTTATTGTCGCCAAGGTTATAGCGCACTAAACTACTGTTGCTGTAGATTGGAACCCAGTAAAGTAGCTAGTTCTCCTACGTGGAAATTTATTATGTTGTTGCCAGATCTGCTGCCTTGTTAGCACTTCACCCATTTTCAACATGTAAACCTTGGATATAAATATGCACCGGAAGACATCAATATATACAAAAACTACAGCCATTAGAGAGAGAGTTATGTTTATCTGTTTCATGACTTTATTTATTGTACATCTGTAGATATTCACTGCATAATCTCAGCCTGTATTAATTATTAATGAGTAACATCAAGTATTGTATCTTTTGTATCCCTTTACCCCACAAAACATTCTAAACCGTCACTGGGAATCATTACATAGGGGTTTTGCCATTGAGAAAAGTGCCATAGAGTTCCAGCACATAACCCACTGCTACGTCCATCAAGAGTTGCAAGGGAGTTAAGGGTGTTTTGGTAGGAAGCTTCCTACCAAAATACCTTCAACGTCCTTGCTTTTCCACACCCTTTCTGTAGTCCTAATATTTTCCTTCTCCAAGAGCTCATAGAACATTTAGAGGAGTCCAGTTTGAACCTTGGGATGATGCTGAATGTGTATTTGTTCATACACGAAACAAACCTTCGGTCTTAACATTAGGATTTACTAGCGCCAAGCTGGAAACCGGTAGAATTAAAATTACACTTGTGAGATCCAGGGACTAATGGCATCTATACCAGGTCACGGGGCATGTATACCCAGAATGCCCACGGCTACCTGTGACCCATCAGTTATTTTCCTACCGCCTTTAAGATAAGACGTGTTACTGTCTATCTCATTTAAAGCCGGTTTTTCAGTTTGCCCGTTCTTTATCCATTTCATTTTTTATTTTTCATTCCTTTTCTTTCTCCAAGTGTGATCAGTGTGTGGTAAGAGTGTATACGTGGTATGATGGAGAATTTTGCCTCAACATCGGGATCGTCTACCGCTTCGAAGAGGAGACAAAGGAAATGCCCAGGAGTCAGTGGCTTTCCATGTTCTAGGTTCCTAACTTCGGTGTCGACGGATCCTCATCCAACGTGTAGTAGGTGCAGGGAAAACGTATGTACGGTTACTAATCCGTGTTCTGTTTGTCGCGGTTGGTCGGTGAAACAGTGGAAGAAGTTCTATGGGAAAAGCCAATACAAAAGGAAGGTGGTGACGCCATCTTTGGATGACCAAAACCTTACCGGCTTCTTTTGTATCGGTAATAAACCAGGCTGCTCCATATGTTTCTCCACCTGCTTTTGAATTGTCTCATACCCTCGGTTTTTCTCCTAGCGGTTCTGTATCGGAAACGTCAGGAGGGGCCTTGGGTAATTTTATGAATAATTTGCACTCTCCTTTGTTCCCAGCAAGTAGAGGGGGAGATCCGCCATCTTTGTTCCAGGCTCCTGCTACTCAAGCGCATAGGTTAGATGGTACGTGGTCAGCGCTAGGCCTACCAGGCGTACCAACCTTGGATGGTCTGCTTGCGCATTATATGACGTCACGGTTCCAGCAGGGTCCGGCAGCGCTGAATGTTCCTCATCCCCCGGGCTTGCAATTATGGGAATTAATGCCGCGGCTTCACCATCCCACTCAGTATTTACAGCGATGCAGAACGTGGGAGGTAGTTTGGCAGCAAACGTGCGGTTGTCAGCAGAAACCTCTCAGTCTCTCCCTACGAGAAGGGATGACGTCACAACATACGTCACACTCTGATATGGCAGGCGTGATGACGTCACAGACCGATTCTCGGCCTTTTTCGCTGCACCCAGACGCTAATACGCCTTCGACCCGTCAATGCAAACTGTAATGCAGAAATTACAGGGATATAGAGAAGAGAATGAATAAGAGAGACAAAAAGAAAAAGTGTGATTCGCCTTCTTCGTCTTCTTCCTCTAGTTCGGCGTCATCGCTAAGTCCGATAACATCACGGCGAGCGCCAGTCAAGGCGTTGGAGGAGGATTCGGGAGTTCCTGGCGGATCCTCGGGCCAAGAGGAGAAGAATCAATTCTTCCTCTTCTTCGGACCAAGACTGTCATTTCCAAGTCAGCAAGAAGGTCGGAAAATCAGTGGCTATTAAGCACAAGGTTGGCAGACGAAGCCGTTCGCAAGAATCCGAACAAGCGAGAGAGGTGACGGGCCAGCGAGCTAGCGGCCGAGGCGGAGTTGCCAGTTCGGATCGCAAAAACTGCGATACCTCTGGTAAAATCGACGTTGGTGGCGAAAGGTGCAGCAGAGGATGGAGTGCAGGTCCCAGTTTCGCCCGTAAGGCCGTTCAAAGTACGTACGAAGGATGATAAGGCTCCTATTAAAAGTACGAAAAATAGAGAGTTGGCAACCTCGGCGGATACGTTCGTGGAAGGCAGTGTCCGTCTGGATAGAAGGCCGAGGCCGGGCTCGCCGACGCTCGAAAAACGATGCAATGCTAATAGAGACGAACTTATCTCTGTCTTAAGGGAGCCTTCATCTTGGAGATCTAGACGAGATTCTCGCTCTAGATCCGTGAGCAGAGAAAGAGTGAGACGTTCTTGTTCCCCTGCTGACTATCCGGGATCGAGCCAACAGCGGCCAGCAAAGATCAAAGAGACCGCGGCCGTGGAATTCCGGGCCGTCTGTCAGAAGATAGAGGCGAGACAACATCCCTCGTGACGGAGAGTGGTACACTAGAGCCGGAGGAAGCAGAAAACCAAGAGTTTCTGGCCTCGTATGCAGAGGTTATTGATTTGATTCGTCAATTCAATAGCCTTTCGGAGAAGACAGAAACACCGGCCAGTATACTTCCTCCTGGAATTGACATGGCGTTTGGACTAAAGAGGGATACCAAGGTGTCGTATGAATTGCCTTGTTCGAGTCATGCGGAATCGGTCTTGCAACACGTAAACGCAAAGATTGCAGGGAGGGATAATTCCTTAAAGATCTAATAGATCATTTAAATTTATTCCCCTCCAATGATAAAGCAAAGGAGATATTATACGACACCGAAGGTCCCTTTGCTGTCTAGACAAATGAACCCTAATGTTGTAAGGTTAAGGCCTGGATTAACCTTGGATCAGGTTAAAATGGAGTGCCTTCGATGACGTACCAAGAGGCTGCTACGTTAGAAGCAACAGCTTCTTCTGTCTTTCAGGCTGCTTCCTGGTTAGACCTTTGGTCAACAGCAGTGGCAAAAATTGCATCCTCGGAAGCAACAAGGAAAGTAGTGGATGAACCATTGTTCATTAGATTACTACAGTCAGGTTCCAAGGCGATTGCGTACCTGACAAACGTAAGTGCCAATGTTTGGGCAAATATCCTGCTAATGGAGGAGAGATGCAGCATTGCTAGACTAAGCCGCAATGTGGATTTGGATTCCCTGTTAGCAATGAGGAATGGGGATATCTTGGAATCGCAACTACTGTTGCCAGAGGTCATACTGGAAGAGGCGATAGATAGAAGAAGGATGGACACTAACGATAGGTTGGTGCAACAGGCAGTTAGGAAAAAACGTCTAACAGTCAAACTACTCCTTTGGAGGGAAGACAACAGCAGATGTCTCGAAAGAAGACAGCGAGACATGCATCCCTAATAGAGTCACAAGACCTTCTTCCCCAAAGAGGATACTCATCGCCCTTTCACAATAGAAACAACAGAGGAAGGGGCAATAGGGAAGAGGAGAGGCTCAAGAAGATAGGATGGGTGCCTCCCATCACTCCGGCCACACCAGTGGGGGGTTGCCTGGCAAATCACTGGAAGGTGTGGCAGGAACTAGGGGCAGAGCAGTGGGTGGTGGATGTTCTCAGGATCGGGTATTTGATTCCGTTCGAGGTAACCCCGCCCCTGACAGATCAACATTACCCCACGTCACTTATGCCCACAAATCTCAGAAGGCCACTATTCTGCAGGACGAAGTGAAGAAGATGATGGAAAAAGGAGCTGTGCAACAAGTATGGAGTCCGACAAAAGGCTTCTATAGCAGGATTTTTCTGGTACCCAAAGCCAACGGGGAGTGGAGGACAGTAATAGACCTGTCAACGCTGAATCTGTTTATAAGGAAAACCAGTTTCAAGATGGAAACTCCGAAAACGGTTCTACAAGCAGTCAGAATCGGACTTTATGCTGACAGTCGATCTAAAGGACGCATACTTTCAGATACCAGTCCATCAGTCTTCAAGGAAATTTCTCCGCTTCAGTCTTGCAGGGAAAGCTTTCGAATTCAAGGTCCTGTGCTTCGGATTGACAACGTCTCCTCAAGTTTTTACAAGAGTGTTCACCCTCGTGTCGGCGTGGGCGCATGCTCAGGGGATCAGGCTAATAAGATATCTGGACGATTGGCTGGTGATAGCAAAGTCCAGGGAGAAATTACTCAGGGACAGGGCGGCCCTCCTGCAGCTTTGTCACAGCCTAGGTATTGTGGTGAATCAGCAGAAGTCGCAGTTGGATCCAAGTCAACGTTTGGAATATATGGGAATGGGGATAGACACAACACAAGCCAAAGTATTCCCGACAGACCAAAGAGTAGAGAAATGCAAACAAGTGGTGAATGCCTTTCTGGGAAAGCAGACACAGCCAGCAAGACAGTGGCAGGTGGTGCTGGGAATCCTAACCTCCCTGGAGAAGCTAGTACCACAAGGAAGGCTACACTTCGTCCCTACAATGGAGGATGAAGGAGTTTTGGTCACCAACAGTAGATCACCCGTACGAGCAAATTCCCTTGTCGGCAGAAGTGAGGAAAGACTTGCTGTGGTGGGTGGACGACGACAATCTGACCAGTGGGTGTCCCCCTTCAACAATCCTCCCCAGACCTCTTGCTGTTCTCGGATGCGTCACTAGAAGGCTGGGGAGCCCATATGGAGGAGTTGATGGTGTCAGCAAAATGGAGTTGCAAGGACAGAGAACTCCATATAAACGTGCTGGAGTTAAAAGCAGCTTTCCTGGCTCTACAAGAATTCAGGGAGAGAGTAAAGGGACACTCAGTGGTATTGATGTCAGACAACACCACAGTAGTAGCTTATATAAACAAGCAAGGAGGCCTAGTTTCTCGGCAGTTACATGTGATGACAGTTCAACTTCACCAGTGGGCTATAGAGAACCTGGTAGACATCAAGGCCAGGTATATTCCGGGAAAAAGAAAACATAGTGGCCGACAAGTTGAGCCGCAGGGATCAGATTCTGGGAACGGAGTGGTCCCTACACCAACAGGTAGTGGACAGGATGCTCATGTTGTGGAAGGACCGATCATAGAGCTATTCGCAACCAGGTACAACAAAAAGTTGGAAGTGTATTGTTCAGTAGTCCCGGACGCAGAGGCAGTAGCAGAAGATGCGCTACAACACCCCTGGGACAATCTGGACGTGTACGCATTTCCTCCATTTTGTCTAATCCGTCAGGTTCTGAACAGGGTAATGCGGTCTCAGAACCTCAAGATGACCCTGGTAGCCCCGTTATGGCCGGAAAGCAGAGTGGTTTCCAGACCTACTGGAACTCCTAGTAGATGTGCCAAGAGAGTTACCTCCATGGAGCAACCTTCTGTGTCAGCCTCACGTGGAGAGGTACCACCAGTCGTGAAGTCCCTATCGCTTCATGGGTGGAGACTGTCAAGTATCTCCTCCGAGAGCGAGGGTTTTCGCAGAAAGCAGCAACTCAGATGGCAGGTAATATCAGAAAATCATCTGCGACAGTATACCAAGGAAAGTGGTCAGCATACTGTGATTGGTGTCGTAGAGGGAACGTGTCTCCACTCGGTACCACTATTCAGCAGTTAGCAGACTTTCTGATATATCTCAGAACAGAAAAACATATGTCTGTATCTGCAGTGAAGGGGTACAGGGCGGCTCTAGCCTCAGTCTTACGAATGAATGGAGTGGACATATCGTCTTCATGGAGTTGGCCATGCTGATGAGGAGCTTTGAATAGTCATGCCCACAAAGGAGCTAAAAGCCCCAGATTGGGTTCTGACCAAGGTACTGAGTAGTCTGACAAAACCCCCCTACGAACCACTAAGGCAGTCCACGGATAGGAGCCTGACCCTGAAGACCAGTCCTTCTTATTGGCCCTGGCTTCAACCAAAAGGGTGGGGGAGCTACATGGCCTCTCATATCTCATAAAGCACTCGAGAGGTTGGAGATCAATGGTGTGTGAGTTTGTCCAGAATTCGTGGCAAAGACCCAAAATCCAACAATAGTAGACGGCAGATTCGACTCCTTTACCATACCTTCCTTGGCAGACTTTGTAGGCAACGACAAAGCTGAGATGCTCCTGTGCCCGTCAGGGCACTAAGGGAGTACTTAAAGAGAACAAGGCACCTCAGGCCGGGGTGTCAGAGGTTGTTCGTAAGTACAGACAGAACAAGAAGGAAGTGTCCAAGAATACAATATCATTTTGGCTAAGGGAGACGATCAGAGTTGCTTATACTGCAGAAGACAGAGGGTCAGATAGCCAGGTGGGAGCTATTAGCTCATGACATCAGGGGTGTGAGTGCTTCCCTGCATTAAGAAGAACATGTCTGTGGATCCAAAATTCTGAAAGCTGGTGTGTGGGAAGCGCCAAACAACTTTCACCTCATTTTATTTGAAAGATGTTGCCCATAGATCCTTGGACACCTTTTCCTTGGTCCAGTGGTAGCGGCCCAACAAGTGATATAGTTCATCCAGTGCCCCTTGGCGGGTCAGTTTGCATCTAGTCTAAGATGAAGGTATGAAGTAGAATGAATGGGATGTCTGGTCTTTTTTCTTTACTACTTTCTTCCTACTCCTTTAACTACGGGCAATATGAAGGAGAGTACCGTCATGTGCTGGAACGGACTAGATGCAGGTGAGATGGTCAGCCATACTGTGAAGCTATCTTAGCTGATGATATACTTTTCAGTAGCAACACACCCCTCTGGATAATAGGGAAAGAGGGGTGAAGGTGGATCCAGTTGCAAGGGACAAGAGTAAACAGTAGAATGGTATCTACACCCAGTGGGAGGAAACCAATAGATCCGCTTATATCTTTGGTCCTAGGTTCATTGTCCATTCTCTTAGAATTTCCCTATATATTCGGAAATGGATAAGGTGGCAAACTCCCAGTCAGTTGTAGAGACTTACCTCCCTCCAATAGTAAGTCTATCCTAATGTTAAGACCGAAGGTTTGTTTCGTGTATGAACAAATACCAAATTTGTAACTAATTTGTATTTTTCATAACTAACAAACCTGAGGTCTTAACAGTTAAAGGCCCACCTCGAACCACCCCTCTAGCAGTCTAAACTGGGTTAGAAATATAACTGATGGGTCACAGGTAGCCGTGGGCATTCTGGGTATACATGCCCCGTGACCTGGTATAGATGCCATTAGTCCCTGGATCTCACAAGTGTAATTTTAATTCTACCGGTTTCCAGCTTGGCGCTAGTAAATCCTAATGTTAAGACCTCAGGTTTGTTAGTTATGAAAAATACAAATTAGTTACAAATTTGGTATTTTAACTTGGTTTAGTAGAAAGGTCTTAAGAGTTGTGGAGATGGAAACACCACCTTGAGAATGTATAGAATTAACCCTTTCACAGTGGCATGCATGCATCCTTTGATGTGTAATATTGGTACAAAAGGGCTACCAGTGTTCATAATATGATACTCCTTATTTCTTGCCTTGATATCCGAAAGAATTTAATCCTTATTTCTTGCCTTGATATCCGAAAGAATTTTGAGGGAAAATCATCAGATTACTAAAAAGGCAGCAAATGACACTCACCTTAGCTCAATAACACTAGTCCCCCATGAGATTTTATGGGTGTAGATATTACATTTCTCTTTCCCAGTACATCTCATATACAACAGTAGTACCTCAGTCTTACGTGATTCGAGTTGTATGAATTCACAATAGTGTGAACTTTTCATTGGAACCTAACTACTAATTGTCATACACAAGTATTTCACTGACACGCAAACGCAATATTTTCAAATCCTAACTTCGCGTAAGTTTGAGGTATTACTGTGTATACATGTACAGTATTTATCTATATATGTATATACTTACGGATTGTTGTTGGTTTTAGTTCTTGTCTTTTGCAATAATATGTGAGTTGTAATTCCAATTTTGCATAAAGTTCATGAATATTAGAAAGAACATCCATTACTCACTAAAATAGTACTTCATCCCCACATTGTAGTATACCTTTATATACACACAGGATTGTTGCTGATTTTAGTTATCTTGTGATATTCTGTAATTGTAATTTTGCAAAATTAAGCAAAAAAAAATGTTAGAACAAATATAACTCGTTAAAATTAGCTGGTAGTTTTAGGAGTGTCTCGTTAAAGAGGCCTTGCCCAGTTTTGGAAATATTAATTTCTCATATATGGAACAAAACTGGGTCTTAAGATTAGGATAACCTTCTGGCACCAGCTGGAAACTGGTAAAAAACAATATAATTGTACATTCAAGGAATTTTTGGCTCCTGGCATCTGTCAAGAACAAGGTGGGTGACTCCAGCAACCCAAGCTTGATTTCGTGACACCTTAGTTATTTTTCCTACCGCCTTTGAGTGAGGATGTCTTGGTCTTTCTCTCCTCCCTAAAGTCTGTATTTTTTCTTTGCCTATCTTTTTCTCTTCTATATTTGGAGTACAGGTTTGTGTGTTTGTAGAGAGTTGTGGTTATCATGGAATCCCAAAACCCTTCCACAAGCTCCAGTTATGGCTCCCACAAGACTCTTAAGTAGTGTCTTGGTGTAGAAGGCTATCCGTGTTCGCATTTCTTAGCCTCCATGAGTGCCAATCCTCATTCAACTTGCAGTATGTGCAGAGAAAATGTATGTAGTAAAGTTAATCCCTGTTCAGAATGTAATTCTTGGTCTCTTGAGCAATGGAAGAGGTTTGCCTATAGGGGCCAGCATAAAATGAAGTCAGAGGCACCGTCCATGGATGGTAACCCTTCTGCCTCATTGATGGCGCAAACTCTTGTGGATTTTGCCTCTTCATTGGTAAGATCTCTTTCAGTTGTTTCATCTTCATGTGATGGTTGTTCCCCTTCCTTTTCTCCCATTGAATTAATTTCTTGATATAGTGTGGTTCGGATCCCACAATAAGCTGTAGGTCCCATTGCTAGGTAACCAGTTGGTTCCTAGCCACGTAAAAATATCTAATCCTTCGGGCCAGCCCTAGGAGAGCTGTTAACCCTTAAACGCCGAAGCGGTAAAAAAAAAAATGTCTCCTGTGTGCCGGAGGTGTTTCAGAGTGAGCGCGGAAGCGGAAAAAATATTTTTCAAAAAAATCACAGCAGCGCGCTTAGTTTTTAAGATTTAAGAGTTCATTTTTGCACCTTTTTTTCTCATTGGCTGAAGTTTAGTATGCAACCATCAGAAATGAAAAAAATTAATCATTTATCATATATAAATAAGCAATATAATGATAGCGCAAAAAAAACGAAAAATTTCATTTATAATGTATTCAAATCGCGCTGTGCGCAAAACAGTTGAAGGTAACAAGTTACTTTTTTTTTCGTTGTAATGTACACTAAATTGCGATCATTTTGGTATATAACACATTGTAAAATGATAAAAGCAACACAGAGAAAATATTATAACAAAATAATGCATGAATTCGTAACGCGTGGACGTAAACAAATATTTTTTTCAAAAATTCACCATAAATCTAAATATTGTCCTAGAGACTTCCAATTTCTTTCAAAATGAAGACAAATGATTGAATATTACTATACTGTAAGAGTATTAGCTTACGAGTTAAAGTTGACCGAATGTCGAATTTTTTTATATATATTTTTTTTTATATGCAATTATTTCGGAAATAAGAAAAGCTACAACCTTCAAATATTTTTCGTTTTATTCTACATGAAATTGTGCACATTTTCATATATAAAATGAAATGCCTAATATGAAATGGAGCAAATATTCCGAGAATGGGATGTACGCATTTCGGAGATTTGTGGCGGAGAATCTGCGTGCGGAGGGAAGGAAAGTTTTTTTTTTTTTAAATTCACCATAAATCTAAATAATGGGCTAGAGACTTCGAATTTGTTTCAAGAGGAAGAGAAATGACTGAAATATTCACTAGACTGTAGAGTTTAAGCTTACAATTGCGTTTTTTCGACCATTCTTTTGTAAAAAAAGTCAAAGTTGACCGAACGTGGTTTTTTTTCTATTTATCGTGATTTATATGCAAATATTTCAAAAATGAGAAAAGCTACAACCTTCAATTATTTTTCATTGTATTCTACAGGAAATTGCGCACATTTTCATATATAAAACTTTATGTAAAGGCTAATTTAAAATGGTGCAAACATTACCACAATCGCACGTATGATTTTTTCGGAAGAGTTACCGCGCGGACGTAAAGAAAATGTTATTTTTTTCATAAATTCACCATAAATCGAAATATTGTGCTAGAGACTTCCAATTTGTTGCAAAATGAAGGTAAATGCTTGAATATTACTAGAATATAAGCGTTTTAGCTTACAATTGCGTTTTTCGACCATTTCGGTAGAGTCAAAGTTGACTGAAGGTTGAAAATTTGTCACTTATCATTTTTTATATGAAAATATTTCAAAATTGATAAAAGCTACAACCATGGGTTATTTTTAGTTGTATTGTGCATGAAATTGTGCACATTTTCATATATAAAACTTTATGTAACGGCTAATTTAAAATGGTGCAAACATTACCACAATCGCATGTATGATTTTATTCGGAAGAGTTACTGCGCGGACGTAAGGAAAAAGTTTTTTCATAAATTCACCATAAATCAAAATATTGTGCTAGAGACTTCCAATTAGTTGCAAAATTAAGGTAAATGATTGAATATTACTAAAATATAAGAGTTTTAGCTTACAATTGCGTTTTTCGACCATTTCGGTAGAGTCAAAGGACCGAAGGTTGAAATTTTGGCACTTATCGTTATTTATATGAAAATATCTCAAAACCGATAAAAGCTACAATCATGAGTATTTTATTGTTGTATTCTACATAAAAATGCGCATATTTTCATATATAATACTCCATGTAACGGCTAATTTAAAAGGTACAAAAATTATGTTAGTGACAAAATAATTTCTGAGATGTGTCACATACTTTTTTAGTGCGGCAAGAAAGAAATTCGCGCTTGCGCACCTGCGTAACGATTGTAAACAAAACAAAACCTTGATTCGTGAACTCCCAGCATCCCCCAAGGCGCGTGATTCAAGAGTTTTCGGCTGGTAGGCCTAAAAGTAATTTTCCACGAATTTTTAAAAAAACTTTTGTATGTCAACGTAAAATATGTCCAGTCGGCACCCGAGAGACAAAAAATGTCGACGTAAAATACGTCCAGTCGGCGTTTAAGGGTTAATCAGCTCAGTGGTCTGGTAAAACTAAGACATAATTAACTTTTCTCCCATTGATTCATCTTTGAAAGTTTTGAGAGTGGATTCAGGTGATTGTATATCAAATGTTGCCCTGTCTCACCTTTCTGGACTGTTGGGGAGGGGCCATCACCATCCATATCCTTTGTTCCAGTCTCAGAAGCACAGAAGATGTCGAGTGTTTGAGCGTCATTAGGCCTCTCAGGCATACAAACCTTAGATGGTCTTTTATCCCACTTCGTCTTCCCGCATCCCAGTTTCAATCCCGAGAGCTGTTCCGACCCCCAGGTCTCCACTATTTGCTGTCACGTTCTGCGACATCTAGCAGGATGCCTATGGTGTCAATCATGCATCATGGTGGGTTACCTCTTTTCATGCCTATAGGGCTGTCAACAACCTCACGATTCGTCTGTCATAGTGATGTCACAACAGGGACCCTCTATAACATCACCATACACTCCATCTGCTTTAGTGACATTACAACCAGGCCTCCATAATGTCATCAGCTGTTCCGACTGCGGACTCTTTCATTCATGCGTTGATTGAGAGACTTGACATGGTCATTGAAGAGAAATGTAGTCGTGCTTGTATGAAGAAGATATGTGGTTCTCTTTCGTCATCTCATCATCATCGCCATTGTCATCGTCTGCTTCTCCTGTACAATCGTCTCCCAATGTGTTGGTGGATTAGGGAATTCATTTCTGATCCTAGAGCCAAGAAAAGAAGGAGGATTCCTTCTTCGAGCTAGGATAGTCACACCCCAGCATTGGACCAGAGCCGTCACATCTCGGCATCGGACCACAGCCATCACATCTCGACATCGGACCACAGCCATTGCTCTAAGACATGTTTGTTGTGGTAGGGCTTATCAGGGAGGGATAATCACGCCTCCTCTACTGTAGTCCCCAAGACCTGTTTGGTACATGGCCATTGCTCTTCCACAGACGTCCGACTGTGTAAGGAGTCTGGTATAGGGAAGGATCAGGACCTTTCTGCCGTTGGCCATGGTCGCAATTCGTACATGGCGAACCACTTACGGTTGCGTTCTCTGGTAGATGATACCTCTTATCCATTGGTCACTAACCTGCGAGGGTTTCTCTTCAGAAGTAAGCTTAATGAAGGGCAGCTGTCCTCAGTTCTTTGGAGGAAGGACAACAAGGCTCCAATCAAGAAGTCTCAAGAACCAGATCCTACGGGTAAGGTCTGTTCAAGTAGAGTTCCTGTTGGTATTAAGGACCGTGAATGGCCATCGTGCTCTTTCTCCAGGTCTCAGTTGCTCAGAGGGGCAAGTGATTCCTCTCCAGAGTTTTACAACTGAAGACATCTGGGTAAACAAGGCCGTGATTCTTCACCAGAACATTCAGTCTTCATGGCTAGATGATGTTTTTGGTCAAGATCTGGTAGCAGAGACCACAGCTGTTGTGTCTTTTGCCAAGGCCATGGGCGTGACACATCCAGGCTGGGGGATGATTCATATCTCTCATGCGAGGAAAGTTATTGTTTCTAGAGTGAGTGTTCGAGATCTTTCTCTACCTTCCACTTTAGGTGCTCATAGTGCACAGGAGGTGGAAGATTTAGAGAACCATGAATTTCTTTCTTTCCTATGCAAGGTTATTTATCTAATTCATCAGTTCAGTGATCTTACTAAGAGGGACTGAAACTCATCAGTTCAGTGATCTTACTAAGAGGGACTGAAACTCCTGCGATTGCTCCTACTGGGAAAGAAAGCCTTTTGGGTCCTTAAAAGGACTCTGAAACTTCCTTTGAGTTGCCCTGCTCTGGACATGCTGACTCAGTTCATCATGTGAATTCACTGATTTCTCCCTCCGGGTAACTCTCTTTAGTCAAACAGATTGTTCAAGTTTCTCCCAGCTCCTCTTCCACGTCATACAAGGTTGAAGCCGGGATTGACCTTGGATCAGGTGAGAATGGAGTGCCCCCCTCCCTTACATTTCATAAAGCCACTGCTACGGCTTCTATGCTTGACTTACGGTGGACAGCAGTGGCCAAATTTTCATCTCCTGCTACAAGAGACTGTCAATGATGCAGCTTATATCAGATTGCTGCAGTCTGGTTCCAAGGCCATCTCATACCTGACACATGTGAGCACTACCAGTATATGGGCCAATATCCTTCTGATGAGAAGAGGTTCAGCCCTCACCAAGAAATCTCAGTCTGTTGATGTCCTTATTGTCCTTAAGGAATGGTGATATTTTGCAGTCGCAGGTACTACAGCCAGTCACCGGTTATTGGCAGGGGTTCTAATTTTTGCAGGGTGCTGTTAGGCAAAAACTGCCATTAACCCTTAAACACCGGGTGCCGACTGGACGTATTTTACGTCGACATACAAAAGTTTTTTAAAAATTCGCAGAAAAATACTTTTAGGCCTACCAGCCGAAAACTCTTGAATCACGCGCCTTGGGGGATGCTGGGAGTTCACGGATCAAGGTGTTGTTTTGTTTACAATCGTTACGCAGGCGCGCAAGCGCGAATTTCTTTCTTGCCGCACTAAAAAGTATCTGACACATCTCGGAAATTATTTCGTCACTTTGACATAATTTTTGTACCCTTTTAAATTAGCCGTTACATGGAGTATTATATTTGAAAATGTGCGCATTTTTATGTGGAATACAAAAAAAATACTCTTGATATGTAGTTTTTATCAGTTTTGAGATATTTTCATATTAATAACGACAAGTGCCAAAATTTCAACCTTCGGTCAACTTTGACTCTACCGAAATGGTCGAAAAATGCAATTGTAAGCTAAAACTCTTATATTTTAGTAATATTCAATCATTTACCTTAATTTTGCAACTAATTGGAAGTCTCTAGCACAATATTTCGATTTATAGGGAATTTATGAATAAACTTTTTCCTTACGTCCGTGCGGTAACTCTTCTGAAAAAAATCATACATGCGATTGAGGTAATGTTTGCACCATTTTAAATTAGCCGTTACATAAAGTTTTATATATGAAAATGTGCGCAATTTCATGTAGAATACAACTAAAAATAATTGAAGGTTGTAGCTTTTCTCATTTTTGAAATATTTGCATATAAATCACGATAAATAGAAAAAAAACCACGTTCGGTCAACTTTGACTCTACCGAAATGGTCGAAAAACACAATTGTAAGCTAAAACTCTTACAGTCTAGTAATATTCAGTCATTTCTCTTCCTCTTGAAACAAATTCGAAGTCTCTAGCACAATATTTAGATTTATGGTGAATTTAAAAAAAAAAACTTTCCTTCCCTCCGCACGAGGATTCTCCACCACAAATCTCTGAAATGCGTACGTCCCATTCTCGGAATATTTGCTCCATTTCATATTAGGCATTTCATAGAGTTTTATATATGAAAATGTGCGCAATTTCATGTAGAATAAAACAAAAAATATTTGAAGGTTGTAGCTTTTCTTATTTCCGAAATAATTGCATATAAAAAAATATATATAAAAAATTCGACATTCAGTCAACTTTAACTCGTCATATATGGTCAAAAACTGCAATTGTAAGCTAATATTCTTACATTATAGTAATATTCAATCATTTGTCTTCAATTTGAAAGAAATTGGAAAAGTCTCTAGGACAATATTTAAATTTATGGTGAATTTTTGAAAAAAATATTTGTTTACGTCCACACGTTACAAATTCATGCATTATTTTGTGATAATATTTTCTCTGTGTTGCTTTTATCGTTTTACAATGTGTTGTATACCAAAATGATCGTAATGTAGTGTAAATTACAAAAAAAAAAGTAACTTGTTACCTTTAACCGTTTCGGGCACAGCGCGATTTGAATACAATTATATATGAAATTTCGTTTTTGCGCTTTCATATATCGCATTATTTATATATGATTATGATAATTTTTTCATTTCTGATGGTTGCATACTAAACTTCAGCCAATGACTAAAAAAGGAGCCAAAAATGAACTCTCAATCTTAAAAACTAAGCCCGCTGCGATTTTTTGAAAAAAATATTTTTTCCGCTTCCGCGCTCACTCTGAAACACCTCCGGCACACGGGAGACATTTCTTTTTCTACCGCTTCGGCGTTTAAGGGTTAACTGAAAATTGGTCATTTATAGTGCTTATGGCACTGATGTCCAGTTAATGGCACCGATAACCAGAACTCGGCATGTTATGGTGCCATAAATCGCTGATTTTATGGGGCTAGATAAGCACCAAAAAACCAGATCGCCATTAACCGATTCCGCAGATAACCATGGACTGCCTGTACTACTCCCTAAGGATAGGCTGGAGTCCGCTATTGACAGTTGGAGAACAGATACTAATGACAGATTGCTACAGCAAGCTGTGAGTGAATCTGTCTGCTTCGCGATCCAGGGTTGCAAGACAGGTTCAGCAACATCCTCCTAAAAAGACGGTAAGGCCAGTGCCTTTGAATAAAGCTCCCAATCTGCTTCGTCGATGAAGAAACCCCCTCAACAATGGTCCTTTCAGAATCGTTTTACAAGAGGAAGGGGCAATAGGGGCAGAGGCAGAGGTGGGAGACGGTAGATTTGGCGTCACTCCCCGCTTCCAGCCACCAGTGGGGGATGCCTAGCAAGCCATTGGGCTATGTGGCAGAGATTCAGAGCAGAGCCGTGGGTAGCAGGTGTTCTTTAGGTAGGATATCTGCTACCATTCGACTTCACCCCTCCTCTCTCGGATAGCCCTCTCCTTCACCTGACTTATGATCAAGGTTCTCAAAAACACTTGGCCTCCAAGAAAGGAGCAGTAGAGTAAGTGAAGATTCCTTCACCAGGGTTCTACAGCCGAATCGTTCTGGTCCCCAAGGCCAATGGCGATTAGAGGACAGTCATAGTTCTTTCAATGCTGAACCTTTTCATCAGGAAGACGAGGTTCAGATTGGAAACTCCACGGACAGTTTTGGCAGCCATCAGAGACAACCACATGCTGACTATAGACTTCTATTCATTCTTAGTTTCAGTCTTCAAAGCTGGTGTTCCAGTTTAAGGTCCTGTGCTTCAGGTTGACGACAGCTTCTCAGGTGTTCACAAGAGCGTTCTCACTGCTTTTGACTTGGGCTTATGCTCAGGGGATCAGACTTCTAAGGTACCTTGATGACTGGCTGGTCTTGGCGAGTTCCTGGTAACTGTTAACGCTTATTTGAGTTGCCTTCAAGCTTTAATAGTTTTCAGGATAATTTTTTCTAGTTCTTTGGTTATTATTATGTCTGTTTCAAATTCACCTAGTTTTGCTATTGTAGCAGAAGTTGCAAACCAGTTTAATCAGATCTCAAATCTTCATATGATTCTCATACAATTTGCATTAAAGATAGTATAGAGAAACTTGTGTAATGATTAGCAAGAGTGGAAGGTACTTAATCTCAACTAGACAATTAGATAGGTATAGAAAGAGGAAATCAGCCTCTGGAGCTGAGAATGAGCTTCCCTTAGCCTACAATACCCCCTAGCCTAGGTTAGAAGATAGCTCTGCTATTCCTTCTTCCCATCTTCCTAATTTTACTCCTGCTGCTAGCCGCAATCCTTTTAATCCACCTACTCCTGCGCCTGGCTCCCTCGCTTCCGCACCCAATACAGGCAGTCCCTTGTTATCTGCAATTCGGGTTTATGGGACTTGTCTAACACTGAAAATTGTTGATTTTGGTGGCCGAAATGCGCAGATTTCTGGTTATTGTCGCCAATAATAGTTGCAGTTAACTGATTATCAGTGCCAATGAGTACCAAAATTGCTGAGTTTCTGTTATCTGCGATTTTCGCTTATCAAGCCGTCAGAACGGAATCCCTATTGATAACTGGGGACTGCCTGTACTATTGCCTGTCTTGAGCCTAGGTTTGTGATGAAAATTAACATTAGTGGATTCATTGGCAGAGTTAAGTGCATCACTGGAGGCGTTAATGGTAAAACATATTCAGATGGTACCACTTCCTGCAAGGTGATAAGTGGCACTGCAGTGTTAGTGGAGGAGGTGGCTACTTGTCCTGCCAAGGTGATAAGTGGCACTGCAGTGTTAGTGGAGGAGGTGGCTACTTGTCCTGCCCAAGGCCCTAGATGAAGGTTGCTGTCATACTCCCATAAACCTGGGAGGAGTCAATAGAGGTCCAAGGGAGGTTGGTGAGGTTTGCCTATGGGTAGGTGCCTCCTCAACGTCAACTGTTGTACAGTCCCAGGTGTTGGTAGGACTAACATCACTGGCCTGCAACCCCAACCCCGGGAAAAGACACATTAAGTCCAAGGGGAGGCCAGTGTGGTTTGTCCACAGGTATACGCTCCCTCAGTTAAGCCTGTGGCAAGATCCCAAGTGCTGTCAGACAGCCATTGAAAAGGCATCTCATTAAGAGCACCAAGTTTTTGTACAGATACTCTTCAAATTGGCATATAAACATCCAATAGTTGAAGGTGTCGTACATTATACCATAGGTAGTTTAATCGTATGTTCACAATAATTGCCGTACAAATGGTAGTTAAGGGAACAAATATGCCTTGTCAGCAATCAAACCTACCCTCTGCTGCAAGAATTCTGATATATAGAGGCAACCCACGGCACAACTGTTGCGCCACTACAGCCCCTGCAGTGACGTCACTTCTGACAATTCCGACATGGACAGGTTGCTCAGTAAACGATTCATGGATTCTTCTAGGCTGCCTAAGACTCTTCAAGTGGGTCAGTGTTCAGATCCAATTCCAGTTAGGATATATAAGGAGCCCATTACTACCCCACAGCTTTATGCTACTTATTATGCCATGCCTACTTCTGAGTGCTGAGTGCCAAGTGCCTGCTCCCAGTGGTGTTTCTCAGTTTTATTCGTCACCTTTAGAGCAATATGAACCATCATTGACTCCTATAAAGAGACATTTTGGTTGGGTAACTCTCTTGGGGAACCGGGAAAAATCTGGGACATAAGTCCCCAGAAAAGCCAGGGCTTTCACATTATTGTTAGATGGCTGAACGTGATTCTCTTGTGACTTCAGTGAGTCTAGTCCTTATTTTGCAACAAGACTATGGTAGCTGATTTAGACGTACTGCAGCTCTAACATACAAGTGGAAATCAGGAGACACTCCTCTTCTCTTCCAAGCGCCAGCTCCTGAGCGTTCAGCTCCATCTCACCTGTCACCAGCTCTCAAGCACCTGCGCCAGCTCCAGGGTTCCCAGCACCAGCTCTCAAGTGCCTGGCACCAGCTTCCAAGGACCCGGTGTCAATTCTTCTGTACCTGCCTCTGTTTCCTCCCAAGGGGACTTCTCCAGTCTTATCGAATCTTCTCAAAACTTGAGTTTTCATCAGAGAAAGTTATTTTTCCGTTGGCTGTGCGACCTCTTCAGGGTGTTTAAGATCTTCAGTCTCTTGGATTGGATAGTTGAAGCTCTGACCAAGGAAAATGAGAATTTTAAGGAATTGAAGAATGGCATTGCCTTGGACTGGCTATGAGTACTGTCTGGAGCTGACAAGGCTACCAGAGATGGATCTGTTGAGCTTGTAGCTCTTTTCTCCTTGGGATTATTGAAGAAGGGGGAATTATGGTG
>NC_087201.1:70558258-70583656 GCF_015104395.2 Macrobrachium nipponense
GAAGGGGGAATTATGGTGCCCCTTTACAACTAAAAGGGGTTACACAGACACAGATGTCAACCCTTTTGTTTCCACCATTGGACCCCCATCTAACTTTTGCTGCAGGGTACTGGGAGGAAAATTGCTTCGGACCTCCAAGAGGAGTCCACTCAGGATCTGCTATTAGGGACGTTGCAAGATGCAGGCGTCAATCTTTTATCAGTGTCTACCAGGCTAAGTGGGTGCTTTTCTGAACTGGTGTCTCAGACACTTGTCTATTTTTCTGAGGCATCCGTGGATTTGTGGATTTCCTCCTCAATCTGAATCTGAGGAGAGCCAGGTCCTCTGGTCCTTGTCCATTAAGGGATATTGATAATTTTAGAGATATGGTCAATAGAAAAAATATGCAAATTAGTGAAAGTTCCTCATGGAAAAGTGAGTAATGTGTTTCCACAAAAATCTTTGTCAAAGTGGACCGTGGAAATGTGAAACTTGTAAAACCATGGGTGCCACTGTAAATGGTTTACTGTTGAAAAATTCATGATGTATGCTGTCGCTTATCAGTTGTAATGTACTTCATTTGGTCTTATATGTTCAGAAATGGAGTGTGATGCCACATTTTTCTGTGTAACATTGACAGAATCATTGCCTCTTATATATTGTAAGTATGAAAAATGAAGGATACTTGCTTTTTTTGAGCTTCAGGATGTTATACTCTAAAACTCAGCTAGTTGGGATGTGTTATATGGCTTAGGGATAGCATTTCATACCACCATCCCCTATGATACGTATGGTGTAAGGTGCCTTGGTCTGAGCTAGGGCAGTACCTGACATAGCAAGGTTATGACATTTTGTATTGCATGAAAACTGTATATTGCTTAATTTCATATAAATACCATACCAAATTACATACTTAGCTATAGTTTCCACTCACTCGGTAGCCTAACTTTAAAAAATCATGACAGCGCTTCTATTGTTTTGTGTAGGTGACTAGTCCACCCACTATCAGGGAACAATAGGAATAGTAAAGCAGAAGAACTCAATTTGTTTCTGCCGGCCTCCAACTCGACATCAAATGTATGCAGCAGCTTATTGTTTTTCATCGATATTTTGGTTGAATTTCTTCAGGATTTGGTGAAGTACTCTCACATTTATATATCCTTCAAGCTTGTTAGCTTTAGTTGAGGTTTTCTAGCCTTTCTTGGACTTAATTATGTCAGACTCTAGCTCCTCCAGTATTTGTTATTGTAGCAAAGATCCAAGACTAGACTTATGAAATCTATTTATGGTTCATATACAATTTGTTCTAAAAATTGTAGGGCAAGCGTGTAATAAAGAGCAAATGTGATGTATGCAAGGACTGAGATGATAGGAAATGGAAGGTTTTGAAATCCCGTCTGGATAAACTTGAAAAGGGATAGGAAGAGGAAGGTGTCCTCTAGAGCCAAAAGTAGGGCTTTACAAACCCTAGAATCAGCATCTAATCCTTGTAATGTAGATAATATTTCTAATCCTCCTTCCCCAGTTCCTGTCTTGTCTTCCATCTCCAGCCCTCCTCCTATTGTACCACCTACTCCTGTGCCTGGCTTCTTTGCTTCTGACCCTGATCCTATTCTAAGTCTTGAGTCGAGGCTCAATAAAAAAGATTAATGTGGTTGTGCATCGCTGGTTTAGTTAGGGCATCCCTGAAGGTCCGTATGGCTGAGTGTACCAGGGTAATGTGCGTAGTGATAAGTGTTGTGCAATTGGAGGAGGTGGTTGATCATTCCACTGGTTTTCCTCGTTGAAGGTCCCTGTCATACTCCCCTGACCCTGGGAGAAGACATACCGGAAGTCCAAGGGAGGCTGGTGGTGTTTGCCCACGGGTAGTTGCTCCCTCAGTCAAGCTTGTTGCATGTACCCAGGCTTCAACAGACAGCTGTTGGAAAGGTATCTCTGTGAATGTGCGTCAGTTGTCCTCCTGTTCCAAGGATTCCAGTCTTAACAAGAGACGCCTCTGGCGCTTCCCCAGATGAGTCTCCCTCTGAAGAGATATACAAATGACATCGACCGCTCTTCTCCGCTGCCTTGTAAAGTTTAAGGAACCATCTCGCAGCCCCTGCAGGGCACGGGACAGCCTAGAGTATTTTTCTCCTGAGTGATCTGCTGTGGAGCACCAGTATATGGCTCCCATGTTGTAGTTCCAGTTTCCGAGTGCCTGTCGCCAGCTTTTGAGTCCCCAGCGCCTCCTCTTCAGCATGGACTTCCAGCTTTGGGTTTTTCTGCAGCTGCTGTAGTTGATTCGTCCTTGGCACCCATCAGGCGACAGTTGGCTGATATTATGCTTAAAAAAGCTGTCACTTCAGCCAAGTCGATGAAGGATTTGTTTCTGCCTCCAGCCTCTTCCAACAAAGAGGAGTTAGACCAAGACCCTGCCCCCTCAGCATATGCAGCTCTTCTCAGGTATTTTTTGGTGAGCTTCCCATCTTTTTTTGTGCCAGCTGCCCTGCTCTTGCCTGCATTGACTTTCCTGCAGAGGAACTAACTTGATGTCTGCATGGCTTCCCAAGAAGGTTCTTTCCTCCTCTTCGAGGAAAGCTCTTAAAGAGGTTGAAGACTGGACCTCTGTAAATAGAGAACAAGGTGAGGCCTCCTTTGCCTTTCTGCCTTCTAGGTGAACTCGCAAGAGATACCTTTCATTTGCCACGTGAGAAGCTCCTTCTTTGGGAGTCACTGCCTCCTCATCAGCGGAACTGGATCACCTCGTAAAGAACATTTTTAAAGTGTTCGAAGTATTCAGTTTTCTGGAATGGATGACTGGAGCCCTCACCAAGAAGATTGAAGACTGTTCAGACTTGGCAGTAGATGTCACAACGGAGTCCTGTTCTGTGTCGAGAAAGCCATTAGAGACAGTTCACTGGAACTTGTGGCTCGTTTCTCTCTGGGGGTACTCTTAGAGTTATTGTGTTCCTTCACAGCCAAAGGAGCCACTTCTATGCAGGAGTCAGACCTTCTTTTCTCTCCTGTAAACCATCATCACCTTTTACCCCAGGCCACAGTTAAAGAGATAGCTTCAGACCTTCAGATGAAGACAACACACAACCTTTTTGCACAGCCCTCTAAACGATCTGGAAGAGAGCTGTTGAGGAAGTTGAGAATTTCAACACAAAAGGTTTTTACAGCCTGTTCATAGTTCCCAAGTCATTGGGGGTGTTGGAGACCTGTCCTTGATGTCAGCGCTCTAAATCTCTTTGTCCAGAAGATGAATTTCAAAATGGATACAAACTACAGGCAGTCCCTGGGTTACGACAGGGTTTCTGTTCTTGAGACGCATTGTAAGCTGAAAATCGTCGTAAGCCAGAACATCACAAACAATCCTAAGAAAACCTTACTTTTAATGCTTTGGGTGCATTGAAAACTATATAAACTGCATTCTTATTGCATTTTTCATTAAAAAAAACCCTTCAAATTTTGATTATTTTGCATTTTTGGTGTCATATTTCTTCTGCCAGATAAGTGTTGTAGGCGTTGTAATCCTGGAAATAATTTCTGATGAATATAATTGAAAAGTGCCTTAACCTCGGAATGGCGTAAGCCAAACTTGTCATAACCTGGGGACTGCCTGTATTCAGTAATGTTATCCATTCACTAGGGCGATTGAATGATTACCCTCAACATGCAGGATGGATATTTCCTTATTCCCATCCATCCAGACTCCAGGAAGTACCTCAGGTTCGTCTTTGAGGACAGATTACAGTGCTCCCCCACTTCTACGTGGGAATAGGTTCAAGAACCTGCCGCAGAAATGCAAATATCCCCTAAGAAAATGCTGATAACTGCCAAATCTCCAGTACCCCATAAACTAAAATGCTTATAACTGTCCATTTTAATATTCAACCGCTTAATTTGATAGTTCAAACAAAAATATACCCTAAATTATCATATTAAGATAATCTAATATAATTTCAAACAAAAATACACCCCAAAACGTTATCCCAAACCATCCTAGGTCATCATAGATTAGTATCTTTTTACAACTGTTACTCTTAAGTATATACACCCCTGAAATGGTTATAACAATGATTTACTCTTTTTGAAATATTAATATTGATATAAATGCGAAATATCTATAACTTTTTTATGCAAATTGAATAAATCTGTCTTGTAGAATGTTTGACAACTAATCAAATCACCCCTGCACTGTATACATAAGCTATTTTCTTTCATGGTATTGAAGTAAAATATTAGAAAATATTACTAATTCACTTTTTGTATGGAAATACTGTTTATTCACTAATTACTGTATTTGTTCATCTTGTGGTTGTGACTAAATAGTACAGATTTTTATCATGAGAATAATTTACAGTGTACTACAGCCCTGTACTGAGCATAATAGGTCTCTCTCTCTCTCTCTCTCAGGGTAATTTATGTATTATTTGAAATTATACTACTGTAAAGTTTTTTATGATAAAGCATGATGTGCAATATTTAAAATATTAACTAATTATTTTGATTTTGTTTTCCAGTCTGCTTTTCCTGGTAAATAAAAATAAATAAATAGAGAATATTTTAAATATTGTACAGCATGCCCTATCATCTAAAATCTTTACAGCAATATCAGTTCAAATACATCTTACATTACTCTTAAAGAGAGAGACAAAGGGAAAGAATCATGTAGGTATTATACTCAGTATGGGGCCCAACCTGAAATGAGCTTAATACGTAGATACATAACTACATTTTAACCCTCTAACGCAGATTGGACGTATTAAACGTCGACATAAATTGTCTCTCGGGTGCCGATTGGACATATTAAACGTCTATTAAAAAAAAAAAAAATTAAATTCGCGGAAAAATACTTATAGGCCTACCAGGCAAAAACTTTTGAATCACACGCCTTGGGGGATGCTAGGAGCTCACGGATCAAGGCGTTATTTTGTTTACAATCGTTACGTAGGCGCGCAAGCACAAATTTCTTTCTTATCGCATTAAAAAGTATCAGTGACACATCTCAGAAATTATTTTGTCACTTTGACATAATTTTTGCACCATTTTAAATTAGCCATTACATGGAGTATTATATATATGAAAATGTGCGTAATTTCATGTAGAATACACCAAAAAAATACTCATGATTGTAGCTTTTATCAGTTTTGAAATAGTATTTTCATATAAATAACGATAAGTGCCAAAATTTCAACCTTCGGTCAACTTTGACTACCGAAATGGTCAAAAAACGTAATTGTAAGCTAAAACTCTTATATTCTAGTAATATTCAATCATTAACCTTCATTTTGCAACAAATTAGACGTCTCTAGCACAATATTTTGATTTATGGTGAATTTATGAAAAAAACTTTTCCCTTATGTCCACGCGGTAACGCTTCCAATAAATTTTTCGTGCGATTGTCGTAATGTTTGCACAATTTTAAATTAGCCGTTACATAAAGTTTTATATATGGAAATGTGCGCAATTTCATGCACAATACAATAAACACAACCCATGGTTGTAGCTAATATCAGTTTTGAAATATTTTCATATAAATAACGATAAGTGCCAAAATTTCAACCTTCGGTCAACTTTGACTCTACCGAAATGGTAAAAATACACAACAAATTGGAAGTCTCCAGCACAATATTTTGATTTATGGTGAATTTATATAAAAAAAAAAACATTTTTCGTACGTCCTCAAGGTAACTCTTCCGAAAAAAGTAAGAAATTTTTTCGTGCGATTGTCGTAATGTTTGTACCATTTTAAATTAGCCGTTACATAAAGTTTTATATATGAAAATGTGCACAATTTCATGCAGAATACGAAAAAAAATAATTAAAGGTTGTAGCTTTTTTCATTTTCGAAATATTTGCATATAAATCACAATAAATAGAAAAAAAACCACATTCGGTCAAATTTGACTGCCGAAATAGTAAAAAAACGCAATTGTAAGCTAAAACTCTTACAGTCTAGTAATATTCAGTCATTTATCTTCATTTTGAAACTAATTTGAAGTCTCTAGCACAATATTTAGATTTATGGTGAATTTAAACAAAAAAAACTCTTTCCCTCCGCGCGCGGATTCTCCGCCGCAAATCTCCAAAATGCGTACGTCACATTCTCGCAATATTTGCTCCGTTTCATATTAGGCATTTCACAGAGTTTTATTTATGAAAATGTGCGCAATTTCATGTAGAATACAACAAAAATAATTGAAGGTTGTAGCTTATCTCATTTTCGAAATATTTGCATATAAAAAAAAAATTATAAAAAAATTCGACATTCGATCAACTTTAACTCGTCTGAAATGGTCGAAAACTGCAATTGTAAGCTAAAACTCTTACAGTATAGTAATATTCAATCATTTATCTTCATTTTGAAACAAATTGGAAGTCTCTAGAACAGTATTTAGATGTATGGTGAATTTTTGAAAAAAAATTTTACGTCCGCACGTTACGAATTAATGCATCATTTTGTTATAATATTTTCTCTGTGTTGCTTTGATCGTTTTACAATGTGTTAGATACCCAAATGATTGCAATTAGTGTACAATACAAAAAAAAATTAACTTGTTAGCTTCAACCGTTTTGCTTACAGCGCGATTTGAATACAATTATATATGAAATTTTGTTTTCATTATTTATATATGATAATGATATTTTTTTTCATTACTGATGGTTGCATACTTAAACTTCAGGCAATGACAAAAAAAAGGAGCCAAAAATGAACTCTTAATCTTGAAAACTAAGCGTGCTGTGATTTTTTGAAAAAAGATTATTTCTGCTTCGGCTCTCACTCTGAGACCCCCTCGGCATATGGGAGACGATTTTTTATTATACCCCTTCGGCGTAAGAGGGTTAAATAAATGTCGTAAATCATTTTTATCATAAAAATCAGTATTTAGTCACAAACACAAGATGAAAATATGCAGTAATTACTGAATAAATAGTTTTGCTCTACATAAAAAAAGTTCATTAGTAATAATTGTAGAGATGGTCCATAGAAAAAACAAGCAAATTAGTGAAATTTCCCAGTGGAAAAGTGATTACGTAATGTGTTCCACAAAAATCCATGACAAAGTGGACTGCAGAAATGTGAAACTCGTAATGTGGGAGGGGGGTGTCCACTGTATTTCAGTTTCGGGCCCTGTTCTTCAGCCTGTATACAGTTCCTCAAGTTTTGACATGAGTTCTTGCCCCCCTGGCAAAATGATTTTACCATCTCTGCGTAAATATTTGCCTGTAACTAGACAACTGGCTTTTCGAACCACCTTCAAAGAAGAAGTGTAGGAAGGACTTAAAAACGACCCTTCTCCTCGCTCAAGAACTGGGAATACTTATTAACCTTCAAAAGTCTCAAATGACACTGACTCAAGAGATTCTTTATTTAGGGATGATGATCAACTCTCAGAGTTTTTAGGTTTTTCCATCAGGCTGTTTGTCAAGTTGGACAGACTCCATGTGAGAGTTCTGTAGTTCAAACCTGAAAGCCATTTGGAACAGGAGAATGCAACCAAGCTCTTGTGTGCTCCCCCATCACAAGGGAAATCAAGTCTGACCTGCTATGGTGGTTATCGAATTAAGGTTCTTTGCAGTGTGCCTTTGGCTCCTAGCTGCAACCACTTGCGTTCCTTTTACTGTGCCTTCTTTCATATTCTCTTGATTCATAGTGCCACTGCAAGGCTTTCCTTCTGTTACACCTTGCAAACCTTTTACTGTCAATTTCCATTTTAGCGCTGAATGACCTCATAGGTCCCAGTGCTTGGCCTTTGGCCTTAAGTTTATATTCAACTCAGTTCAACTCAACTTTACTTGTCACATGACTACTGTGACGATGACCCTTGTAGCTCCATTCTGGGCTCTGAAAGAGTGGTTCCTGGACCTTGTAAGATTAATGGTAGACTTCTTGAGGCTCCATCCACAAAGACTATCTACTAAGTATTATCTGCTCTTGCTCTGACAGGCTTCAGACTGTCAGGAAACTTGCCTGAGCCAAAGGATTTTCAAGACCAGTTGCAGAAGGTGTTGCGAAATGTAGGTGGCAGTCTTCTTGCTTGGTCCACCAGGCCAAGTATTCCACAGAGGGTGTAGCAGACATAATGTTTAATCTTCTAAAATATCTCAGACTCAATTCACAGATTTTCTTCTCCACCATTAGAGGATGTATGTAGATCCATGCTGAGTTGTTTTTAAACACAAGAGGTTTGGATCCGTCTTCAAATCAAGATCTTAACGACCTCATCAAGTCTTTCAACACTTTCAAACAGACAAAGGTCAACTCGTCTCTTTGAGTCTTGATGTCTAACTCTAAAACTTGTCGCTTAGGTTACCCAGTCTTGTCAGTGAACTTGAGGCCATTGTCAAGAGGATAGGATTCTCTCGAGACGCAGTCTGCTCTTTTACTCTTGGTTTCCTGGCTAAGAATGAGGTACCATCCAAGGCCTGGCCCCATTCTTTCCTTATTAAGAGTCTGAAGGAAATCCTTGGCCTGGAAGATGAGGAAAGTCCTTTACCCCATTAGAGCCTTAAGGTATTACCTGGCTACCTGGTCAGGACCAAGAAGATTAGAGGACCACCCAGCAATTTCTTCTGCGCTGTGAAGAATCTTTCCTTTCACCTTTCCAAGAGCGCATTGTCATTCTTCGTAGGGACTTAATTACTCAGGATCATTTTTGGATTCGAGAGAACATATTTTCTTCCTTTAAGGTGAAAGCCCATGACATTATTCGCTTTCAGGCATATGTCCCTTGCTTCCATTTTGCAGTCAGCATATTGGAAGCGTAAGTTGATCTTCACGTCACATTATTTAAAGAAGTAGAAACAATGTTAAAAAATTTGACCACCTTGTGGCCTTTTTCAGTGGCTGGCGTGGTATTAGGGGGAAGAAGCATAGGAAGCATTCTTTTCCTCTTATATCTTTTCCTTGATGCAGGGTGTCGAGTCATGGGGGAGCCCGGGGGTCCTATATACCGGGAGCGCCTCCAGTTTTTAGTGGATGGGTTGTGGTTTTTATATCAGTGTAGGTGCGTTGTCTGGTTATTTTATTTTGTTACTGCACCCAGGGCAATGGCTTCTGTTTTGAGGCTTTGCTAGCCATCAGATATATCCTTCACTGCACAGCTCCCCACATAAAGTAGAAGCACCTTGCGGCTATACTGCTACGCCACTACAGGTTGAGTGCCAGCCAGAGGCAGTATGTACCAGTAGTAGCTCTCTTACCAAGTAGGAAGCAGCAAAGCATTGTATCAGTGCTAGCAAATTTTTCTATTTCAATTCATTACTGTGACTTGCTGTTTTGGAGTAGCATGTGTCCATGTATCCTACCCGCTATCAATATGGGGTTCAGCTATGTAATTACTTGGCAAGTTACTTAGCGTATATTTCCACGTATAAGATGACCTTTAAATCCTAAAATTGACCTCTTTTTGGAGGTCATCTTATACTGCAATACTAAAGGTCAAACCTTGAATTCTAAGATGTGAATTGGTAGGCTAGCCTCAGCCTCAGTGCTATAGCCTAACCACCAACATATATGAAGATTCATTTATTTATGAAATTAAATTATAATAAAGGTAGTAAAACCATTTTTACCTTCTATATTATCGACATCTTCATAACAAATAGCCTATTTGAGGAATACTTAGATATCAATGAAAAACTTTCATCTATGCAATCCCCACTGCGAAAATGTAAACTTCGAGTTAGGTTGTGTTCACAGCAGCCTTTATGTTTCGGTAAACTTTTAGGAATTTTAATGGTAGTGTAATTATGGTAGTATAATAACATTTAGGATAACATAATATTAATTTTCCATTCAAAGTTTCTCATACATATCACAAGATTGATTACATGTGCCACCATCTTAGGAATTCCAGTCTGGTTCTGGCAAGTCGACTTCGGCTTCATCGTTGATATCATACAAATCATCTTTAGTGTCGTCCATGGCATTTTTAAATGATTTTATGATGCTATTTTCACATTCTCCCATGCTTTTATGGCAAAATGCAGCAAACAACAAGTGAGGCAACACACAAAGCTGTTTTGTAAGTGTTTTGAACAATTCAGTCATATGAATGATAATTGTGTGTGATGATTATTGTTCATTATTGTATTGTTATTATTAGTGGTTGTTTGAGAATGGCTATGAAACGTAAACAAAACAATGGTTTCCCTTTTAGGCGACAGTCTGTATGAAAAACATATAGAATCGGCTTTGTTAAACCAAGCATTGATAATTCATAAAAGGATTGTATTTCTGAATTAAGTTCCATTCGGCAACTAAAGACACTGATGATATTGGTAAAATGCAATCAGCTGATTATTTTAAGGCTGTAAGCAAAACCAGAATGCAAATGGAGCACATCAACCCACTCTGTTTCATATGTTTTAATATGATGATATATGCAACATGATTACTGTAAAACAAGTTTTATTAGAATTATCATTATTCTCAATACAACTATTATTCAACTTTTGCATATCTATCAGTATAACAAACTCTCTCTCTCTCTCTCTCTCTCTCTCTCTCTCTCTCTCTCTCTCTCTCTCTCTCTCTCTCTCTCTCTCTCTCTCTCTCTCTCTCATCAACTGTAATACTCCAATAAAAAAAATTCCAGTTTTTAGAATTCTGGATGGAGCAATTATTGTAAACATGTACTGTCATAAACAACCGAATTGAGAAACAGCTGATTGCTGATGTCATTTACCGCAACTATCAAGCGTTTATTAAGAGCTCCGATAAAATTGTTAAACTGCCGATTCTCAATGGTGACTTCCATAAATAAAAATAAAATATATTTTTGTTCATCCCTCATGCAATGGAGATCTCTAGAAAGAATAGTAAATTAAAGCTGCAGGTTATAGCAGAGGCTGAATAAAATGAATAATGGGCCAGGTGGATGTGACATCGGAACTGGAGAGATCGCACCTAATGCTTATACATTGATGTAATATGAGCATGTTTTCAACCAAACTTTATTAATTTATAATAAAAGGTATCTCCGAATTATATCTCTTCTAAAAATAATGGCAATGAAGATATCGAGAATACTCAAATCAGAGAATGTAAACAATATCAAATGCAAATGATGTACATGACGTTGTTTATATACTATTCTTGTAATACAGTAACGATATGATTAACACTAGTAATACTGTAATTGGATACAACAAGCAAAATAATCTTTAAGTCATCATTATTATAAATAAGTTGTATTGTGTAATTTTTGCAAATAATCACATTTCTTCAAAATACATTTCTGTTTTGTAATTTAGAAGTCATCCTATACTACAGATATGAAATAAATACTTTAAAATTTCCCTTGATTTTTCACCTCATCTTATCTAAAGGTCATCTTATACGCAGAAATGTATGGCATATGAAAATGTTATTTTTATGATAGAATTAAGTTTCATAACAACTTCTTTCCCACCGTTATCCCAAAATTAAGGGGTCAGTTGCCTGATGCTTCTTCTCCACTTCCCTCTATCAAAGGCATCATCCTCCACCAAACCTCTTCTCCTCATATCTTCCTTGACTTTATCTCGTCATCTAATTCTGTCTCCCTCTCGATCTTCTTCCTATAACAGGTTTCTCCCAACTCCCCATCATCCATCCTCATCACATGGCTCTCTTATCACCTCTGTAATCTTTGCTAAACCTGCCCTTCCTCTGTTTTATTCACATTCACCTTTAAGGCACCCCTCTCTAAAGACTCCCACTGATGGACATAAGACCACAAACAAATTGAGCTCTTCTGCTTTGTTGTTCCTATTGTTTCCCACTAGCGAATGGGGCTAGTTACCCACACAAAAACAATAAAAGTGTTACCGCGATTCTTAAAAATGAGGCTGCCATGTGAGTGGAAACTATAGCTATGTAATTACTTATGTTTATCATGAAAGTAATATTTTTATGTTATGCTTACAGAAAGGTCTGCATTTGTACTTGTTCTTGAGGAAGAGTCACATGACTACTGTGAAGATGATCCTGATCATTTATAATAAGTTTGGACATGCAATGCTTCATGGCAAGGGCTATGACAGATGGTATGACAAGTCATTCAATGTAATTGTCATGAAGAATGGAAGGGTAGGTATTGTGGTTTGGTTTCCCACACAGTATTTTTTCTTGTTGGAAATATTTTATTGTGTAGAAACACTTTTAACATATTGCATTGCATGCCCTGAGTGAATTATTATTCAACATTAATCTGAAGTTTGCTGTATATAGTAGTTATGTTGTATGATGATTATATTTAGTGCAATTTTACTGTTAAAATTTGCATTTTACATGTTTCATTTAAATTTCAGATTGGTTTTAATGCAGAGCACAGTTGGTAAGTTTACAAAGATTGCTATTATTTTATTTCGATATTGTATTGTCCCAGATTGATCTGAGATCATTTTTTTTTTTGCTTTGAAATGCCATTTTGAGATTTGATATGTAAGTTTTTTGAGGGCAATGCTTTTTATCCCTTATTAGATCAATGAAAAATGCTTCCTGTTAATTATGTATTTTTAGTAGACTGGCATTTATCAGCTCATGGTAAACTTCATAATTCCAAAGCTAGGAAGCATTTATTCAAGTTATATTTTTGCATAGCTTGTAGATTTCAAAGGGATAGGGAAAGAAGACGAATTTGTCATATGAAGTAGAGGGGGACATCTATGCTTTTTAATATTGGTTTGCCATTGCCACAGAAGGAATTTTTGTTAAGCTTTCACAAAATTATGAATAAATACACAGCTGTGTAGCTAAGAGTTTCAGGAAAATGGATATGCTAAAGTTTGAGAATTTGTAAAATATGTAATTAAGTTGGTTGTTAATACCACAGGCCATAGCTTAGTCATGCGATTGTTTTTTCTTTTCATACCCCTGTCATTATAAGCCATCAATTTATTATAAACTGCCTATCATGTTTGTTGCTAAAATGATGTAAGAGCACACTATTCATCTCCTCGTCATGCCATAAGGTGCAAGTTACCAAGTAGCAATTTTATGGACATTTTACTGTACTGTGGTTATGGAGTTTTCAGCAGGCTCATGATTCCATATTACCATCACTGCTTGCTTTTACTACCTTCTGTTGCCATAGAGTATTTTCTGAGATCCTTCATAACTGGAAGATTGTAGGGATTGAGAATTAGCTGTACAAAGCAACCAGGCTTCTGAATCATTATTATTTTGTTATACCATGATCTTAACTAGAGCATCCCTTTTGGAAGATATGATATTGATAGGCCAATTACTGAATTCGTCCTGAATTGGTATCCCAGCAGACTTTTCATTATGATTGCATTATAGTACTATGGGTTTTCTTTTGAGGGAGACTGATGACATTAAAGTAGTGTGTTGGTAACCGAGGTCCATTCTTGTTTTCATTAATGAAAGTAAGTTGGAAAAATCATGTAGATAAGAACTAATGCAATTTTTTTTTTTTTACAAATCTGTAAAGTTTGGATTTACTGTTTTCAATGGAAAGTATTTCCAGATATTTTAGGAAGTTCAGACATAAGAGCTTCATAAGTTGGCCATTATCTTGACTTTGCATCCTATGAATGTGACCAGTACATGCAGTCCCTGGTTAACAGTGGAGATCGGTGCCAATAAACAGCTTATTGATGCCGATAAACCTCTTACTGTCACCAATGATCTGCTTACTGACACCAAAAATCCAGTTAACAGAGTCTAGACAAGCACTGTAAAACTGGATCACTGTTAACTGATGCTGCCAGTAAGTGGGGACTGCCTATATATTTATTATGTTACAACTAAGTTTGGCTATTTTGCTGGTTTTTGTGGGCATTTTGACCTAGAAAAAAATTTACCATGTTATTGTTATTTTTTGTGCTCAATAACCATAGGGGGATCTTAAAAAAAATTTAAGACAAAAAATATAAGAATGCTGGATACCACAGCCAATCGAACAGTAGTATTGCTCTACGAAAAAGTCAAATGATTTTTACAGATGAAGTGTCATCTTATGTATTTTATTGTCAGGGTGCAGGATGTTGCTATGCTAACGTTGCAATAGGAAGACCAGCTGAAGTTGAAATCATTTGCTATATAGACATATGATGTAAGTTTTATAAAACAAAAATAAAAATTTTGTACAGTATACAGGCAGTCTCCGGTTATCAGCGATTCGGTTTTATGGGACTTGTTCAGCGCAAAAAATTGCTGATTTCTGGTTATCGGCACCAATAATAGAGTATCGGTGCCGATACATACCTAACAAAGGCACCAGAATCTGGATATCGGTGCTGACAAGCACCTAAAATCACTTATTTCTGGTTATCTGCGATTTTTGCTTATGTACAGAATTTTTTTATTAAAATTATATAGTTCAGAAAAGAATTGTTAAATGTGATTAGCAAAATGGGAATCTGGATATATAGTTTACAGAGTGTAAAGATGTATTTTTGTTAACCCTTAAACGCCGACTGGACGTATTTTACGTCAACATTTTTTGTCTCTCGGGTGCCGACTGGACGTATTTTAAGTTTTTTTAAAAATTCGCGGAAAAATACTTTTAGGCCTACCAGCTGTAAACTCTTGAATCACGTGCCTTGGGGGATGCTGGGAGTTCACGGATCAAGGTGTTGTTTTGTTTACAATCATTACGCAGGTGCGCAAGCGCGTATTTCTTTCTTGCCGCACTAAAAAGTATCTGTGACACATCTCTGAAATTATTTTGTCACTTTGACATAATTTTTGTACCATTTTAAATTAGGCGTTACATGGAGTATTATATATGAAAATGTGTGCATTTTTTATGTAGAATACAACAAAAAAATACTCATGATTGTAGTTTTTATCAGTTTTGAGATATTTTCTTATAAATAACGATAAGTGCCAAAATTTCAACCTTCGGTCAACTTTGACTCTACCGAAATGGTCGAAAAACGCAATTGTAAGCTAAAACTCTTATATTGTAGTAATATTCAATCATTTACCTTCATTTTGCAACTAATTGGAAGTCTCTAGCACAATATTTCGATGTATGGGGAATTTATGAAAAAACTTTTTCCTTATGTCCGCGCGGTAACTTCCGAAAAAAATCATACATGCGATTGTGGTAATGTTTGCACCATTTTAAAATTAGCCGTTACATAAAGTTTTATATATGGAAATGTGTGGAATTTCATGCACAATACAACTAAAAACAACCCATGGTTGTAGCTTTTATCAATTTTGAAATATTTTCATATAAAAAATGATGTGACAAATTTTCAACCTTCGATCAAATTTTACTCTACCGAAATGGTCGAAAAACGCAATTGTAAGCTAAAACGCTTATATTCTAGTAATATTCAATCATTTACCTTCATTTTGCAACAAATTGGAAGTCTCTAGCACAATATTTCGATTTATGGTGAATTTATGAAAAAAATAACATTTTCTTTACGTCCGCGTGGTAACTCTTCCGAAAAAATCATACGTGCAATTGTGGTAATGTTTGCACCATTTTAAATTAGCCGTTACATAAAGTTTTATATATGAAAATGTGCGCAATTTCCTGTAGAATACAACAAAAAATAATTGAATGTTGTAGCTTTTCTCATTTTCGAAATATTTGCATATAAATCACGATAAATAGAAAAAAAACCACATTCGGTCAACTTTGACTCTACCAAAATGGTCAAAAACGCAATTGTAAGCTAAAATTCTTACAGTCTAGTAATATTCAGTCATTTATCTTCATCTTGAAACAAATTCGAAGTCTCTAGCACAATATTTCGATTTATGGTGAATTTAAAAAAAAAAACTCCTTCCCTCCGCGCGCGGATTCTCCGCCACAAATCTCTGAAATGCGTACGTCCCATTCTCGGAATATTTGCTCCGTTTCATATTAGGCATTTCATAGAGTTTTATATATGAAAATGTGCGCAATTTCATGTAGAATAAAACGAAAAATATTTGAAAGTTGTAGCTTTTCTAACTTCCGAAATAATTGCATATAAAAAAAAAATATAAAAAAAAATTCTACATTCGGTCAACTTTAACTCGTCAGATATGGTCAAAAACTGCAATTATAAGCTAATACTCTTACAGTATAGTAATATTCAATCATTTGTCTTCATTTTGAAAGAAATTGGAAGTCTCTAGGACAATATTTAGATTTATGGTGAATTTTTGAAAAAAATATTTGTTTATGTCTGCGCGTTACGAATTCATGCATTATTTTGTGATAATATTTTCTCTTTGTTGCTTTTATCATTTTACAATGTGTTATATACCAAAATGATCGCAATTTAGTGTACATTACAACGAAAAAAAATTTACTCGTTACGTTTAACCATTTTGCGCATAGCGCGATTTGAATACAATTATATATGAAATTTTGTTTTTGCGCTATCATATATTGCATTATTTATATATGATAATTATAATTTTTTCATTTCTGATGGTTGCATACTAACTTCAGGCAATGACAAAAAAAGGAGCCAAAAATGAACTCTTAATCTTGAAAACTAAGCTCGCTGTGATTTTTTGAAAAAAATATTTTTTCCGCTTCGGCACTCACTCTGAGACCGCCTCGGCACACAGAAGACTATTTTTAATATACCCCTTCGGCGTTTAAGGGTTAATATTGAGACATTTCTTCCATTTTAGAAATACTTAATTCAGGTGGTGGTTTACATTAGGTGTAGAGGATTCAAAAGATAAATTTTAAAGCCTGTTCATCTTTGTTAGTAGTAAATATTTCATTTGCTGTTTTAAATTGTTGTGAAATTCTGGTGAAACATTAGCAGATGAAATTGTATGGGTTATAAGGAATTTCAATTCTGAATACTACAGACTGTTGGGGAAAACAAATCCTTGAATAATTTCTTTCTTACTTTGTTGGGGAAAAGAAATCCTTGAATAATTTCTTGCAAACTTTGTTGGAGAAAACATATCATTGAATAATTTCTTGGAGTAAAATTATGAAAGGTAGATGAGAAAGTTGATATCGTTGGCAGTGTTTGCATAGAGGATAAGTCTTTGGTTGACTTCTGTTATTATCAATCCCCAGTTTCACTACTAAGGATCGTGAATGTTTACTAAAAATTTAGCCCCAGTTCTACCAGTCGGTGAAAATGTGTTTCAGGTTCAGCTGTTATTGTTTTTGCACATTGAAGTGGGACACCTAGATTCTTAGAGTTGATGTGATGATGACAGTTTTCAATTATTCTTGTTAAGTGTCTTGGATCATTAGAAAAAAGTTTGTATGTTTGCTCAGTTTTTATCTTTGAGTCAGATTTTATCACTTCACTTGTTGTTTTATAAAGAGGTCTAGCATCTTGTTGAGAGTTTTTCTTATTGTAGGTATGCAATGACCTAGCTGTTTAGAAAGCTGTGTCAATCTGTCATCAATGACAAACTTGATTCAGGGACTTGAATTTATATACAGCTTGTTTTATTGCAAGAGCAGTAGCAAAAATATCACCAGATAATGCCATGCATAGTGGTTTTGTAGAACTCAAGATACTTTTTCCTAATAAGTAGAAGCTTATTCTAACCAGTGCACAAGGATTAGAAAATCAAGTTGGTTGCTGAGCTTGTCTTTTTGTTATCAAAGCTGGTGTAACTTTGATGTGCTTAACAAGCAGGTGTCATTGGGAGGGGACAGTGAAGGAACCGTATTGTTTCAAAACAGAAGAGGAGTCATTGGACTAGATCTTGGCTCCCCACTGCTTTGTCATTTAGGAGCAACTCTCTCTCTCTCTCTCTCATCTCTCTCTCCTTCTCAATCTCTCTCATCTCTCTCTCTCTCTCTCAATCTCTCTCTCTCTCTCTCTCTCTCTTCTGGAGACAGAGAAAGAAAGCTATATGCATATAAGGGACCTAATAATGAGCATCACAAATAAGGAAGCAGTTAAAGACCTTGGTGTGATGATGAATAGGAACATGTTATGCAATGATCAAATAGCAACTCTGTTGGCAAAATGTAAAGCAAAAATGGGAATGTTGTTACGGCACTTCAAAACAAGAAAAGCTGAACACATGATTATGCTTATAAAACATATGTTCGTAGTCCACTTGAATATTGCAATATGATATGGTACCCACACTATCAAAAGGATAGTTGCAAATAGAGAGTGTACAAGTCTTTACAGCTAGAATAGAAGAAGTTAAGGACCTAGGCTACTGGGAAAGACTACAATTCTTAAAAATTATATAGTCTAGAAAGGAGAAGAGAAACACTACATGATAATTCAGGCATGGAAACAGATAGAAGGAATAGCAGAAAATATCATGGAACTAAAAATATCAGAAAGAGCAAGCAGAGGTAGATTAATAGTGCCCAAAACTATACCAGGAAAAATAAGGAAAGCACACAGGACATTAATCCACTACGCACCAGCATCGATAATGCAGCGTCTATTCAATGCGTTGCCAGCTCATCTGAGGAATATATCAGGAGTGAGCGTAGATGTGTTTAAGAATAAGCTCGACAAATATCTAAACTGCATCCCAGACCATCCAAAGATTGGAAAGTGCAAAATATACCGGAAGATGTACTAGCAACTCCTGGTGGAGAACTTAGAGGTGCCTCACACTGAGGGACCTGGGGCAACCCGAACAAGATGTAAGGTCTGTAAGGTAAGGTAAGGTCGGATGTTTTAAAGCTGCCAGTGGTAACATGTTCATTTGTTATTGTTGATAGTTTACGTACCTATTCAGAGTGTTTTCCTTGCCACTTTTAACCCAGTTCCTTTAGTTTAATGATGTTTTAGTAGGGCTAATGTTGATTGAAACCTCTGCCTATTGCAAAGTCTGGTAATGAGTACTTGCCTAATACGTACTGTGTTCAGCACATTTTCCAGAAGCTGTGTCATTTAGCACTTAGGTCCAGAGTTATTTTTAAATACTGTAGCCAACTATTCCACTTTGTAGTCTTCCTATACTTTTCTGGCAGATCAAGGTTCAAATTTGTAAAATAAAACTTTCCAACAAATTGTTGAGGTGTTAGGCAGTACTATTCAAGAGTATCTTCCAGAGTCCCAGCTTGTTTATGATGAGAAATTTTTTTTTTATATTGTTTGAAAAACTGAAAGATTGTGATGTGCAAGTCCATTTATTCCTCGTTGCATCCAGTAAAGAGCTCTGAAGCCTCAGAGATTTAGTCTATTTAAATCATTTTTCTGAACTTACCTTATTGGGTCGCTAGTCCTGTTAGACAGCAAAACGTGGCCTATTTGAAGACATTGGCTAGAATCCTTGGTGCCGTAGTATCTCATTTTAATGCGACTGTATGCATCATTGTATCTTTTGTGAGAAAAAATTTAGAAAATCCTGGTTAAGGAACAAAAATGTTGTTGAAGAAATCTTTTCAGCTTTTCCAGCTGAGTCTTTTGGTATTAAAGAATAGACTTAAGATTAATTATCTGAATATTGTTGAGACAGCAGATAAGTGGTCAAAGTTATTCATGACCATTCTGAGAAGTGCATACTGACAAGGTGTGCTGAGCAGAATTATCTGGTGATGCAAATATAGTTCCCACCTTACCCATTGCCCATTATAAATTTTAAAAGAATCCACCTTGTAGCTGATGAGTTGGAGATTGGCAGAAGAGTTGAGAAAAGAATTATAGGGCAGACAATTTGGCTTACACTTATTATATTTTTTATAAATAATTTTGCCCCAGAAGTATTGCATTATGATCATTGAAGGTTATATTGTGCAAGGAGCCTCAGTGTAAACAACCGCCTGAAGTTGTTTATCACTGTGAAAAGAATTGTACTAAAATTTAGATTGTCTAATGTTCAGTAAAAATAATGTAAGAATTGGCTGTAAGGAGGAAATAGAGAATAGGGAGGGATTTGTTGAGCATTGAACTTGACTGATTATGGGATAGTTTTTTGAAGATATGTTGGTAAAATGACAAAAGATCTGCAATTTGTAGGAATTGTCACCAAAAAATCTTGCTTTAGGGAAGCCATATTGGTGAAAAGAATAGATAAGGTCAAATTTGATGCATTTAAGGTAGTGAGTGATTAAATCATCAAATACTTCAACAATAGTAAAAAGTTTATGGCAGTAGGATATAGAATAGTATTTGGAAGATTTAGAGCAATCAACCTTTGCTTCATTATAGAGAATGACCCCTAGATGAGGGGCAAGTTTAAGCTTTAACAATTAGGTGAAGAAAACTACAAAACATGAATCACAAAAGAAATAGGAATAATTTGTATCTGGTTTCATTTCTTGAGCAAACAAGGGTACAAATAATTCTAGTCTTCAAACCAGTTTCTCATTTTAATTCTTTATTATTTTACACTTTCTGAGAATGAACGTTCCATTGAATGAGACATTATGATATATGCATAGGTGATGGCAGTAGTTTTATATAAATTAGAGAAGTATCATGTCAGAAGTACAAAGGTTATATTTATTTAAATAAGGGCTTACCTCTCCATTATTTAGCTTTTACTTATGCACCAGCGATAGTAAAAGCTATATAATGGAGAGGTAAGTATTAAGAAAATAAATCTTGAATTAAATAGTGTGTCCTCGACTTAATGCGATTTGGTCGTTATGGTACTTAACAGCATTTTACATATTTATATATTGTAATATATTGCAGTTCACACAATGCAAACTTGTAGTACTTTGCATTTCACACAGTTAAGGTTTTGCCTTCTGAATTTAAAAGAATAGTTGATGCTACATTTTGTATAATTTTCTTACCAAGGTGTATGTAAATTTATTTAGTTTTTCTGGTACAAAAAACAGCAACATGCACTATTTGATATGTACCTGATGCTTGACATGAATGAACTTTTTTGTGTGACAAAACCTCTTTTAAAACTTTGGTTGCATATACATGTATGTCAATGTGGATTCACTTGTGAGTATTACTATTATTACATAGGAAATGAGGTGCAGTTCAAGAATATAATATTTTTTAAGTGCAAGTCTTTTAGTTGTAAGTGTTGTTTTCCCTGAGCAGATATTATTATTATCTTTTTTTTTGTAAGAAGTTTTAGTGGAACTTTTTTCTTGCAATTTTTCAGCGTATTAGTAGATGGCACTGCTCACTGTGGGACTAAAAAAAGTTTCTCATCAACTAAGATGCTGTTTGGCATTATGGTAGCTGTACCTCAGACATACATAATGCACAAACAAAGGGTCAAGTTGATGGGCTATAACAATGATTTTGAGTCATTTATATCTTGTCTACAACATTTCTGTTTAACCCTCCTGAAGGTGCAATTTTCAGTTATACATTCCAGCATAAGCACCTTCATTGGGAGTGAGTAATGAAAATTGCTTTACTGAGAGAGATAGAGATTACGTATAGTAAAAAAAAACTACCTGACACAAATAGATCCAGGGAGCTGACAGGCAGACAGGATGTGTTCAGGGAATAATCACATGCCCACCATGTGTTAGACTACCACAAAACATAGGCCTAATGTTGCATAAATATGTTTTTGTGGACTGTTCCATTCATATTTGTAGCATCTATGACAATTATTCATTTAGATATGTGAATGAGCAAATTGTACAAACTGCAAACTAATAGATGAACATTGAAAGATTTTATGGTTGATTCCTTAATTGAAGTCAGTCCTTACCCGACTGGGGCTTGCCCAATTAGGTTGCCAGGTCTTGGCCTGATTGTAAGAGCAGGCATTCCCCCACCCCACCACCCATCCCATCCCATCCCAACATGGAACACTACAGATCATATAAGTGAAATACATAAATTAATTTCAACTTAACCTTGCTCTCTCGTCGTTCCTAACTGGCAGTAGAATCACCATCTGTCTGGCTGCCTTGGCAATGAACTTGGCATGCTCCTTTTCTTAAGGTTTGTTCCAATACCAATATTTGACAAATTCAGCAAAAGTTTTGGTTTGTGGTGATTACTTATAGACGGAAATATACAGTGTTATATATTATATATATCTATATTAATATATATATTATATATATATATATATATATATATATATATATATATATTTATATATATATATTTATATTATATATACAGGCGGCCCTCGGGTTAGCGGCAGGGGTTCCGTTCCTGGCCTACCGACGCCAAATGCGATTTCGACGCTGAGCGATTTTAAAGCCTACGGCCGCCGCACACCTTCTTTCGAAACTCTAGACCAGTCAAAGGGGCCGTAATCCCACAACGGCGCAATAAGTAAAATTATATTTATGCAGTATAGTACTATAGAATTACTGTACATACATGTGGGTGTCTAGAGTATGTAAAGATATAATAAAGTTTATACAGTCTACAGGTAGCTGTAGTGTTCAGGTTACGATCATTAGTCTTACGATAGTTCGATTTTATGAGAGATCAAATTACAATGGCCTAACTTTATCCATCTTCTAGTTACATAAGTTCATTGACAGCAAAAGAGAATGATGAAAGTATGGTTTTAACGTTATACTCGTTGCGTGAACGTGTACAACCATGAACAACCGAACGAGAAAACGACTTTTTTTTTTTTCTAAGTACAACCGAACTGGATAACATCTGTTTGGCTTGTATTTCGATCATCGTACTACAGTGCAACATTACCGTATTTGTTATAAATGGCGTTATGTATAGAATAGAACTGAGATATCATTAATGTAATAACTTATTCGCTATAGATCAGAGATCAATATAGATTAAAGATCAATTGGGAAATATACCGTTAAATTTAAACCTAACTTATGACTGAAGCTGAGAAAACTGTTCAAGCTGCTAATGACTATTATCGTACATCGGCAACAAGGATAAAACTGCAGTAAAACGTCTGCCATCACACACAACCATAGATAAAATTGGGATAAAATCAATTTTAATCAAAACTACTGTGCTTGAAAGAACACATTTTACTGTTGGTTTCACGCTGATATAAGATAAATAACGTAAAGTTTGTATTACGATGATATAAAGGATTACGTATTGCGAACGGAATCACGTAATTTTTTACGCAATAAACATGCCGCCAACGTAATATGTTAACGAAAAAAATAGTAGTTTCACATTCACAAACGAGACATATTCAATAAATATTTCCACTACAAAAACACGCTGTATAAGGAAAAATAAACTTTGTTCTCATATAAGTCGAGTATCTAGATATTCGTTTATGCTAACTAGAAGCAAAGAGCATTCGCTCAGAATTGCGTTATGGTGAAACAGACTCGTATTCATCAGCTGATTTCAAACCACAAACATTGGCCGCTCACGGAATACGGGCTTAAGTTTGCCGTAGTATTTTAAAATACAAAAATATGAGAATACATACAATATTCTTGGATACAGTGAAATAATGTATTAACTTTTAAAGGATTTATGGAAAAGATGCATAATTAATAAAATAACCCAATGCATTTTTCGGAACTGGCGGACAAGAACGAACATGAAAACCATCCCCTGACAACGTGGAGCGTAGTTACAAAGGCTGCCTTAATTTTTTGTATCTTATTTCTGTACAAAAATGAAAATACCTTTACGCAATATATTTTCATACACATTTTAAACATAAAAGCATAAACATTTGAAAAATCGACACATCGATCGCTAAATTTGCACTTTTTTTAACTTGATATTTTTGGAAGAGCGGCAGACGGCGGCAAAAAAAGTGCAAATTAGCGATCGATGTGTCGATTTTATAAATGTTTATGCTTTATGTTTAAAATGTGTATGAAAAATGTATACGAATAGGGTATTTTTATTTCTGTGCAGAAATATGATAAAAAGGCAGCTTTTGAAACTCCCCTTCAAGTTATCGACTACGATGTGGTTTTCAAGTTCGTCTTGTATGCCGCCGCGGCGGCTTACAAGAAAGAACATGAAAAAACATCGTATTTGGTATCGTGAAGGGCAGTTTCAAAAGCTGCCTTTGTATCATATTTCTGTACAGAAATAAAAATGCCTTTCACATAATACATTTTCACACATTTTAAACAAAAGCATGAACAATTATGAATCGACACATCCATAGCTAAATTTGCACTTATGTAACTCGATATTTTCGGCATAGAACAGCGTCAGAGGCATATATTTTACCCTAATGCCTACGTAATAACTCTCCATAAAATTTGTTAATATAATTTGCATAACCTTTATGGTCTGAACGGCATTTCTACATATGTATGAACTCGTTAGACAACGGCGCTAGCGGCGCTGTTAACTGAAATTTGTGCCGTAAAGATACCTTTAAAATGCCTTATTTTTTTAATGAATATTTTTGACGACCGCCGTAAAACCGATTCGCCGTTGAGTGATTGCGCCGTTAACCGCGGGCCGCCTGTATATATATATATATATATATATATTTTATCATTTCACATCCATTCATTTTTAAAATGAAGAAACAGATGTGATAATCGGATGAAAAGGTAGAGAATTATTTCAAGGAAAAACAAAGAAAAGCTTACGTAAGCGTTCATGGGTCTCACAGTCACTATAAGCTATGGCCTGCCTTCAAAACAGCAGCATTGAACTTTGAAGATGATTCATGCAGTCTTATTCATCTGCACTATATATTAACTTTGGAATAAGGCAATGTAGTCATCATTCAACCATTCATGATATTCAGTGTGGCATGGGCAAGGAATTTAACTATCTTAGTATTGCACTTTGAATGTAAAAACGTCTCATAAACGCAAATTTAACTAGAAATGCCACATGAATGCCTTGCACTGCTCTTCAGGACAAAATGTCTCACTCATACCCTTTTTCACAATATGTACCCAAACTATTTGCCGGTATATTGTGGTCGTATGCTGTAGCATGCAGATGGTGCCAAGTTGTGCACATGTGAATAATTGAGGTAACACTAGTTCACATACCTAGTGCCAGCTAGAAAACCGTTAAAAATAAAACTAACAAGGAATTGGTGGCAATGATGTAGGCTGATAGTTCTAGGTGGCAACCGTCAACCACTTTCATGTATGAGTTGAAGAGATGATACCTCTGTTTCTTCTTTACTGCCCTTGTAGGAAGCCCTAGAAGAGCCTTTATTAGGCTCAGAGGCCTGGATAAACTAATCCTTTATAATAATAATAATAACCTTGTTGGAAGACATGCTTCTCTTGTTTTCTTTCTTTACCTGTGTTTTGTATTTGCTTTTGTGTGATTCTTTGTTTTGTGTGATTTGTGGTCTTGTTTGATCATGCAACCCCAGGAATCATGTCAGCTTCCAGTATCAGCCAGTCATGCAACCCTAGGAATCATTTGTGTTTCCAGTATCAGCCAGTCATGCAACCCTAGGAATCATCTCAGTTTCCAGTATCAGCCAGTCATGCAACCCTAGGAATCATCTCGGCTTCCAGTATCAGCCAGTCCTTCCAAGCAATCAGGGAGTTGCCCTGATATTAATGGTTACTTTCTGCTGCCCATTTTTGGCTTTGGCTGAGACTGATTGCCACACTACACATTGCCAATGTAGAGCTAGTGATTGTAATAGCCAATGTAGATCTAATGATTGTAATATTACTA
>NC_087201.1:70584156-70613375 GCF_015104395.2 Macrobrachium nipponense
TAGTAATATTACAATCACTAGATCTACATTGGCTATTACAATCACTAGCTCTACATTGGCAATGTGTAGTGTGGCAATCAGTCTCAGCCAAAGCCAAAAATGGGAGCAAAGATAACCATTAATATCAGGGCAACTCCCCTGATGCTTGGAAGGACTGGCTGATACTGGAAGCCGAGATGATTCCTAGGGTTGCATGACTGGCTGATACTGGAAACTGAGATGATTCCTAGGGTTGCATGACTGGCTGATACTGGAAACACAAATAATTCCTAGGTTTGCATGACTGGCTGATACTGGAAGCTGACATGATTCCTGGGGTTGCATGATCAAACAAGACCACAAATCACACAAAACAAAGAATCACACAAAAGCAAATACAAAACACAGGCAAGAAAGAAAAACACCAGCTTCAGAATAACAAGAGAAGCATGTCTTCCTACAAGGTTATTATTATTATAAAGGATTAGTTTATCCAGGCCTCTGAGCCTAATAAAGGCTCTTCTAGGGCTTCCTAAAAGGGCAGTAAAGAAGAAACAGAGGTATCATCTCTTCAACTCATACATGAAAGTGGTTGACAGTTGCCACCTAGAACTATCAGCCTACATCATTGCCACCAATTCCTTGTTAAGTTTTATTTTTAACGGTTTTCTAGCTGGCACTAGGTATGTGAACTAGTGTTACCTCAATTATTCACATGTGCACAACTTGGCACCATCTGCATGCTACAGCATACGACCACAATATACCGGCAAATAGTTTGGGTACATATTGTGAAAAAGGGTATGAGTGAGACATTTTGTCTCCTGAAGAGCAGTGCAAGGCATTCATGTGGCATTTCTAGTTAAATTTGTATTTATGAGACATTTTTACATTCAAAGTGCAATACTAAGATAGTTAAATTCTTTGCCCATGCCACACTGAATATCATGAATGGTTGAATGATGACTACATTGCCTTATTCCAAAGTTAATATATAGTGCAGATGAATAAGACTGCGTGAATCATCTTCAAAGTTCAATGCTGCTGTTTTGAAGGCAGGCCATAGCTTATAGTGACTGTGAGACCCACAAATGCTTACGTAAGCTTTTCTTTGTTTTTCCTTGAAATAATTCTCTTCCTTTTCATCCGATTATCACATCTGTTTCTTCATTTTAAAAATGAATGATTGTAAAATGATAAATATATATATATATATATATATATATATATATATATATATATATATATAATATATTATACACACACACTATATTTCCATCTATAAGTAATCACCACAAACCAAACTTTTGCTGAATTTGTCAAATACTGGTATTGGAACAAACCTTAAGAAAAGGAGCATGCCAAGTTCATTGCCAAGGCAGAGACAGATGGTGATTCTACTGCCAGTTAGGAACGAGAGAGCACGGTTAAGTTGAAATGAATTTCTGTATTTCACTTATATGATCTGTAGTGTTCCATGTTGGGATGGGATGGGATGGGATGGGATGGGATGGGGTGGGATGGGTGGTGGGGTGGGGAAGTGCCTGCTCTTACATCAGGCCAAGACCTGGCAACCTAATTGGGCAAGCCCCAGTCGGGTAAGGACTGACTTCAATTAAGGAATCAACCATAAAATCTTTCAAATGTTCATCTATTAGTTTGCAGTTTGTACAATTTGCTCATTCACAATATCTAAATGAATAATTGTCATAGATGCATAAAATATGAATGGAACAGTCACAAAAACATATTTATGCAACATTAGGCCTATGTTTTGTGGTAGTCTAACACATGGTGGGCATGTGATTATTCCCTGAACACATCCTGTCTGTCTGTCAGCTCCCTGGATCTATTTGTGCAGGTAGTTTTTTTACTATACGTAATCTCTATCTCTCTCAGTAAAGCAATTTTCATTACTCACTCCCAATGAAGGTGCTTATGCTGGAATGTATAACTGAAAATTGCACCTTCAGGAGGGTTAAACAGAAATGTTGTAGACAAGATATAAATGACTCAAAATCATTGTTATAGCCCATCAACTTGACCCTTTGTTTGTGCATTATGTATGTCTGAGGTACAGCTACCATAATGCCAAACAGCATCTTTGTTGATGAGAAACTTTTTTTTAGTCCCACAGTGAGCAGTGCCATCTACTAATACGCTGAAAAATTGCAAGAAAAAAGTTCCACTAAAACTTCTTACAAAAAAAAAGATAACAATAATATCTGCTCAGGGAAAACAACACTTACAACTAAAAGACTTGCACTTAAAAAATATTATATTCTTGAACTGCACCTCATTTTCCTATGTAATAATAGTAATACTCACAAGTGAATCCACATTGACATACATGTATATGCAACCAAAGTTTTAAAAGAGGTTTGTCACAACACAAAAGTTCATTCATGTCAAGCATCAGGTACATATCAAATAGTGCATGTTGCTGTTTTTGTACCAGAAAACTAAATTTACATACACCTTGGTAAGAAAATTATACAAAATGTAGCATCAACTATTCTTTTAAATTCAGAAGGCAAAACCTTAACTGTGTGAAATGCAAAGTACTACAAGTTTGCATTGTGTGAACTGCAATATATTACAATATATAAATATGTAAAATGCTGTTAAGTACCATAAGACCAAATCGCATTAAGTCGAGGACACACTATTTAATTCAAGATTTATTTTCTTAATACTTACCTCTCCATTATATAGCTTTTACTATCGCTGGTGCATAAGTAAAAGCTAAATAATGGAGAGGTAAGCCCTTGTTTACATAAATATATAACCTTTGTACTTCTGACATGATAATTCTCTAATTTAGTATAAACTGCCATCACCTATGCATAGATCATAATGTCTCATTCAATGGAATGTTCATTCTCAGAAAGTGTAAAATAATAAAGAATTAAAATGAGAAACTGGTTTGAAGGCTAGAATTATTTGTACCCTTGTTTGCTCAAGAAATGAAACCAGATACAAATTATTCCATTTCTTTGTGATTCATGTTTTGTAGTTTTCTTCACCTAACTGTTAAAGCTTAAACTTGCCCCTCATCTAGGGGTCATTCTCTAATGAAGCAAAGGTTGATTGCTCTAAATCTTCCAAATACTATTCTATCCTACTGCCATAACTTTTACTATTGTTGAAGTATTTGATGATTTAATCAACTCACTACCTTAAATGCATCAAATTTGACCTTATCTATTCTTTTCACCAATATGGCTTCCCTAAAGCAAGATTTTTTGGTGACAATTCCTACAAATTGCAGATCTTTTGTCATTTTACCAACATATCTTCAAAAAACTATCCCATAATCAGTCAAGTTCAATGGCTCAACAAATCCCTCCCTATTCTCTATTTCCTCTTACAGCCAATTCTTACATTATTTTTACTGAACATTAGACAATCTAAATTTTAGTACAATTCTTATCACAGTGATAAACAACTTCAATGTGGTGGTTATGGTGGTGGTGGGGCGGTTGTTTACACTGAGGCTCCTTGCACAATATAACCTTCAATGATCATAATGCAATACTTCTGGGGCAAAATTATTTATAAAAAATATAATAAGTGTAAGCCAAATTGTCTGCCCTATAATTCTTTTCTCAACTCTTCTGCCAATCTCCAACTCATCAGCTACAAGGTGGATTCTTTTAAAATTTATAATGGGCAATGGGTAAGGTGGGAACTATATTTGCATCACCAGATAATTCTGCTCAGCACACCTTGTCAGTATGCACTTCTCAGAATGGTCATGAATAACTTTGACCACTTATCTGCTGTCTCAACAATATTCAGATAATTAATCTTAAGTCTATTCTTTAATACCAAAAGACTCAGCTGGAAAAGCTGAAAAGATTTCTTCAACAACATTTTTGTTCCTTAACCAGGATTTTCTAAATTTTTTCTCACAAAGATACAATGATGCATACAGTCTGCATAAAATGAGATACTACAGGCACCAAAGGATTCTAGCCAATGTCTTCAAATAGCCACGTTTTGCTGTCTAACAGGACTAGCGACCCAATAAGGTAAGTTCAGAAAAATGATTTAAATAGACTAAATCTCTGAGGCTTCAGAAGCTCTTTACTGGATGCAACGAGGAATAAATGGACTTGCACATCACAATCTTTCAGTTTTCAAACAATATAAAAAAAATTTCTCATCATAAACAAGCTGGGACTCTGGAAGATACTCTTGAATAGTACTGCCTAACACCTCAAACAATTTGTTGGAAAGTTTTACAAATTTGAACCTTGATCTGCCAGAAAAGTATAGGAAGGACTACAAAGTGGAATAGTTGGCTACAGTCTTAAAAATAACTCTGACCTAAGTGCTAAATGAGACAGCTTCTGGAAAATGTGCTGAACACAGTACGTATTAGGCAAGTACTCATTACCAGACTTTGCAATAGGCAGAGGTTTCAAATCAACATTAGCCCTACTAAAACATCATTAAACTAAAGGAACTGGGTTAAAAGTAGCAAGGAAAACACCCTGAATAGGTACGTAAACTACAATAATAAATGAACATGTTACCACTGGCAGCTTAAAACATCCAGCTTAAAGCTTAAGCCTATAGAGAGAGAGAGAGAGAGAGAGAGAGAGAGATGAGAGAGAGAGAGAGAGAGAGGAAGATAGAGAGAGAGAGAGAGAGAGAGAGAGAGAGAGAGTTGCTCCTAAATGACCAAGCAGTGGGGAGCCAAGATCTAGTCCAATGACTCCTCTTCTATTTTGAAACAATACGGTTCCTTCACTGTCCATCAATGACACCTGCTTGTTAAGCACATCAAAGTTACACCAGCTTTGAAACAGACAAGCTCAGCAACCAACTTGATTTTCTAATCCTTGTGCACTGGTTAGAATAAGCTTCTACTTTATTAGGAAAAAGTATCTTGAGTTCTACAAAACCACTATGCATGGCATTATCTGGTGATATTTTTGCTACTGCTCTTGCAATAAAACAAGCTGTATATAAATTCAAGTCCCTGAATCAAGTTTGTCATTGATGACAGATTGACACAGCTTTCTAAACAGCTAGGTCATTGCATACCTACAATAAGAAAACTCTCAACAAGATGCTAGACCTCTTTATAAAACAACAAGTAAAGTGATAAAATCTGACTCAAAGATAAAAACTGAGCAAACATACAAACTTTTTTCTAATGATCCAAGACACTTAACAAGAATAATTGAAAACTGTCATCATCACATCAACTCTAAGAATCTAGGTGTCCCACTTCAATGTGCAAAAACAATAACAGCTGAACCTGAAACACATTTTCACCGACTGGTAGAACTGGGGCTAAATTTTTAGTAAACATTCACGATCTTTAGTAGTGAAACTGGGGATTGATAATAACAGAAGTCAACCAAAGACTTATCCTCTATGCAAACACTGCCAACGATATCAACTTTCTCATCTACCTTTCATAATTTTACTCCAAGAAATTATTCAATGATATGTTTTCTCCAACAAAGTTTGCAAGAAATTATTCAAGGATTTGTTTTCCCCAACAAAGTCAGAAAGAAATTATTCAAGGATTTGTTTTCCCCAACAGTCTGTAGTATTCAGAATTGAAATTCCTTATAACCAATACAATTTCATCTGCTAATGTTTCACCAGAATTTCACAACAATTTAAAACAGCAAATGAAATATTTACTACTAACAAAGATGAACAGGCTTTAAAATTTACTTTTGAATCCTCTACATAATGTAAGCCACACTGAATGAAGTATTTCTAAAATGGAAGAAATGTCTCAATATTAACCCTTAAACGCCGAAGGGGTATATTAAAAATAGTCTTCTGTGTGCCGAGGCGGTCTCAGAGTGAGTGCGGAAGCGGAAAAAATATTTTTTTCAAAAAATCACAGCGCGCTTAGTTTTCAAGATTAAGAGTTCATTTTTGGCTCCTTTTTTTGTCATTGCCTGAAGTTTAGTATGTAACCATCAGAAATGAAAAAAATTATAATTATCATATATAAATAATGCAATATATAATAGCGCAAAAACAAAATTTCATATATAATTGTATTCAAATCGCGCTATGCGCAAAACAGTTAAACGTAACGAGTAAATTTTTTTTCGTTGTAATGTACACTAAATTGCAATCATTTTGGTATATAACACATTGTAAAACGATAATGAAAAATATTTTTTTCAAAAATTCACCATAAATCTAAATATTGTCCTAGAGACTTCCAATTTCTTTCAAAATGAAGACAAATGATTGAATATTACTATACTGTAAGAGTATTAGCTCACAATTGCAGTTTTTGACCATATCTGACGAGTTAAAGTTGACCGAATGTAGAATTTTTTTATATTTTTTTTTATATGCAATTATTTCGGAAGTTAGAAAAGCTACAACCTTCAAATATTTTTAGTTTTATTCTACATGAAATTGCGCACATTTTCATATATAAAACTCTATGAAATGCCTAATATGAAACGGAGCAAATATTCCGAGAATGGGACGTACGCATTTCGGAGATTTGTGGCGGAGAATCCGCGCGCGGAGGGAAGGAAAGTTTTTTTTTTTTAAATTCACCATAAATCTAAATATTGTGCTAGAGACTTCGAATTTGTTTCAAGATGAAGATAAATGACTGAATATTACTAGACTGTAAGAATTTTAGCTTACAATTGCGTTTTTCGACCATTTTGGTAGAGTCAAAGTTGACCGAATGTGGTTTTTTTCTATTTATCGTGATTTATATGCAAATATTTCGAAAATGAGAAAAGCTACAACATTCAATTATTTTTTGTTGTATTCTACAGGAAATTGCACACATTTTCATATATAAAACTTTATGTAACGGCTAATTTAAAATGGTGCAAACATTACCACAATCGCAAACGTATGATTTTTCGGAAGTTTACCACGCGGACGTAAAGAAAATGTTATTTTTTTCATAAATTCACCATAAATCGAAATATTGTGCTAGAGACTTCCAATTTGTTGCAAAATGAAGGTAAATGATTGAATATTACTAGAATATAAGCGTTTTAGCTTACAATTGCATTTTTTGACCATTTCAGTAGAGTAAAATTTGATCGAAGGTTGAAAATTTGTCACATCATTTTTGTATATGAAAATATTTCAAAATTGATAAAAGCTACAACCATGGGTTGTTTTTAGTTGTATTGTGCATGAAATTGCACACATTTCATATATAAAACTTTAGTATGTAACGGCTAATTTTAAAATGGTGCAAACATTACCACAATCGCATGTATGATTTTTTTCGGAAGAGTTACCGCGCGGACATAAGGAAAAAGTTTTTTCATAAATTCCCCATAAATCGAAATATTGTGCTAGAGACTTCCAATTAGTTGCAAAATGAAGGTAAATTATTGAATATTACTACAATATAAGAGTTTTAGCTTACAATTGCGTTTTTCGACCATTTCGGTAGAGTCAAAGTTGACCGAAGGTTGAAATTTTGGCACTTATCGTTATTTATATGAAAATATCTCAAAACTGATAAAAACTACAATCATGAGTATTTTTTTGTTGTATTCTACATAAAAAATGCGCACATTTTCATATATAATACTCCATGTAACGCCTAATTTAAAATGGTACAAAAATTATGTCAAAGTGACAAAATAATTTCAGAGACGTGTCAGATACTTTTTAGTGTGGCAAGAAAGAAATACGCGCTTGCGCACCTGCGTAACGATTGTAAACAAAACAACACCTTGATCCGTGAACTCCCAGCATCCCCCAAGGCACGTGATTCAAGAGTTTACGGCTGGTAGGCCTAAAAGTATTTTTCCGCAAATTTTTAAAAAAACTCTTGTATGTCAACGTAAAATATGTCCAGTCGGCACCCGAGAGACAAAAAATGTTGACGTAAAATACGTCCAGTCGGCGTTTAAGGGTTAACAAAAATACATCTTTACACTCTGTAAACTATATATCCAGATTCCCATTTTGCTCATCACATTTAACAATTCTTTCCTGAACTATATAATTTTAATAAAAAAATTCTGTACATAAGCAAAAATCGCAGATAACCAGAAATAAGTGATTTTAGGTGCTTGTCAGCACCGATATCCAGATTCTGGTGCCTTTGTTAGGTATGTATCGGCACCGATACTCTATTATTGGTGCCGATAACCAGAAATCAGCAATTTTTGGCGCTGAACAAGTCCCATAAAACCGAATCGCTGATAACCGGAGACTGCCTGTATACTGTACAAAATCTTTATTTTTGTTTTATAAAGCTTACATCATATGTCTATATAGCAAATGATTTCAACTTCAGCTGGTCTTCCTATTGCAACGTTAGCATAGCAACATCCTGCATCCTGACAATAAAATACATAAGATGACACTTCATCTGTAAAAATCATTTTACTTTTTCGTAGAGCAATACTACAGTTCGATTGGCTGTGGTATCCAGCATTCTTATATTTTTTGTCTTAAATTTTTTTTAAGACCCCTCTATGGTTATTGAGCACAAAAAATAACAATAACATGGTCAATTTTTTTCTAGGTCAAAATGCCCACAAAAACCAGCAAAATAGCCAAACTTAGTTGTAATATAATAAATATACAGGCAGTCCCCACTTACTGGCAGCATCAGTTAACAGTGATCCAGTTTTACAGTGCTTGTCTAGACTCTGTTAACTGGATTTTTGGTGTCAGTAAGCAGATCATTGGTGACAGTAAGAGGTTTATCGGCATCAATAAGCTGTTTATTGGCACCGATCTCCACTGTTAACCAGGGACTGCATGTACTGGTCACCTTCATAGGATGCAAAGTCAAGATAATGGCCAACTTATGAAGCTCTTATGTCTGAACTTCCTAAAATATCTGGAAATACTTTCCATTGAAAACTGTAAATCCAAACTTTACAGATTTGTAAAAAAAAAAAAAATTGCATTAGTTCTTATCTACATGATTTTTCCAACTTACTTTCATTAATGAAAACAAGAATGGACCTCGGTTACCAACACACTACTTTAATGTCATCAGTCTCCCTCAAAAGAAAACCCATAGTACTATAATACAATCATAATGAAAAGTCTGCTGGGATACCAATTCAGGACGAATTCAGTAATTGGCCTATCAATATCATATCTTCCAAAAGGGATGCTCTAGTTAAGATCATGGTATAAAAAAATAATAATGATTCAGAAGCCTGGTTGCTTTGTACAGCTAATTCTCAATCCCTACAATCTTCCAGTTATGAAGGATCTCAGAAAATACTCTATGGCAACAGAAGGTAGTAAAAGCAAGCAGTGATGGTAATATGGAATCATGAGCCTGCTGAAAACTCCATAACCACAGCACAGTAAAATGTCCATAAAATTGCTACTTGGTAACTTGCACCTTATGGCATGACGAGGATGAATAGTGTGCTCTTACATCATTTTAGCAACAAACATGATAGGCAGTTTATAATAAATTGATGGCTTATAATGACAGGGGTATGAAAAGAAAAAACAATCGCATGACTAAGCTATGGCCTGTGGTATTAACAACCAACTTAATTACATATTTTACAAATTCTCAAACTTTAGCATATCCATTTTCCTGAAACTCTTAGTTACACAGCTGTGTATTTATTCATAGTTTTGTGAAAGCTTAACAAAAATTCCTTCTGTGGCAATGGCAAACCAATATTAAAAAGCATAGATGTCCCCCTCTACTTCATATGACAAATTCATCTTCTTTCCCTATCCCTTTGAAATCTACAAGCTATGCAAAAATATAACTTGAATAAATGCTTCCTAGCTTTGGAATTATGAAGTTTACCATGAGCTGATAAATGCCAGTCTACTAAAAATACATAATTAACAGGAAGCATTTTTCATTGATCTAATAAGGGATAAAAAGCATTGCCCCTCAAAAAACTACATATCAAATCTCAAAATGGCATTTCAAAGCAAAAAAAAAAAAAGATCTCAGATCAATCTGAGACAATACAATATCTAAATAAAATAATAGCAATCTTTGTAAACTTACCAACTGTGCTCTGCATTAAAACCAATCTGAAATTTAAATGAAACATGTAAAATGCAAATTTCAACAGTAAAATTGCACTAAATATAATCATCATACAACATAACTACTATATACAGCAAACTTCAGATTAATGTTGAATAATAATTCACTAAGGGCATGCAATGCAATATGTTAAAAGTGTTTCTACACAATAAAATATTTCCAACAAGAAAAAATACTGTGTGGGAAACCAAACCACAATACCTACCCTTCCATTCTTCATGACAATTACATTGAATGACTTGTCATACCATCTGTCATAGCCCTTGCCATGAAGCATTGCATGTCCAAACTTATCTAACTGATCAGGATCATCTTCACAGTAGTCATGTGACTCTTCCTCAAGAACAAGTACAAATGCAGACCTTTCTGTAAGCATAACATAAAAATATTACTTTCATGATAAACATAAGTAATTACATAGCTATAGTTTCCACTCACATGGCAGCCTCATTTTTAAGAATCGCGGTAACACTTTTATTGTTTTTGTGTGGGTAACTAGCCCCATTCGCTAGTGGGAAACAATAGGAACAACAAAGCAGAAAAGCTCAATTTGTTTGTGGTCTTATGTCCATCAGTGGGAGTCTTTAGAGAGGGGTGCCTTAAAGGTGAATGTGAATAAAACAGAGGAAGGGCAGGTTTAGCAAAGATTACAGAGGTGATAAGAGAGCCATGTGATGAGGATGGATGATGGAGAGTTGGGAGAAACCTGTTATAGGAAGAAGATCGAGAGGGAGACAGAATTAGATGACGAGATAAAGTCAAGGAAGATATGACGAGAAGAGGTTTGGTGGAGGATGATGCCTTTGATAGAGGGAAGTGGAGAAGAAGCATCAGGCAACTGACCCCTTAATTTTGGGATAACGGTGGGAAAGAAGTTATGAAACTTAATTCTATCATGAAAATAACATTTTCATATGCCATACATTTCTGCGTATAAGATGACCTTTAGATAAGATGAGGTGAAAAATCAAGGGAAATTTTAAAGTATTTATTTCATATCTGTAGTATAGGATGACTTCTAAATTACAAAACAGAAATGTATTTTGAAGAAATGTGATTATTTGCAAAAATTACACAATACAACTTATTTATAATAATGATGACTTAAAAGATTATTTTGCTTATTGTATCCAATTACAGTATTACTAGTGTTAATCATATCGTTACTGTATTACAGAATAGTATATAAACAACGTCATGTACATCATTTGCATTTGATATTGTTTACATTCTCTGATTTGAGTATTCTCGATATCTTCATTGCCATTATTTTTAGAAGAGATATAATTCGGAGATATCTTTTATTATAAATTAATAGTTTGGTTGAAAACATGCTCATATTACATCAATGTATAAGCATTAGGTGCGATCTCTCCAGTTCCGATGTCACATCCACCTGGCCCATTATTCATTTTATTCAGCCTCTGCTATAACCTGCAGCTTTAATTTACTATTCTTTCTAGAGATCTCCATTGCATGAGGGATGAACAAAAATATATTTTATTTTTATTTATGGAAGCCACCATTGAGAATCGGCAGTTTAACAATTTTATCGGAGCTCTTAATAAACGCTTGATAGTTACGGTAAATGACATCAGCAATCAGCTGTTTCTCAATTCGGTTGTTTATGACAGTACATGTTTACAATAATCGCTCCATCCAGAATTCTAAAAACTGGAATTTTTTTTACTGGAGTATTACAGTTGATGAGAGAGAGAGAGAGAGAGAGATGAGAGAGAGAGAGAGACGAGAGAGAGAGAGAGAGAGAGAGAGAGAGAGAGAGAGAGAGAGAGAGAGTTTGTTATACTGATAGATATCCACATGCAAAAGTTGAATAATAGTTGTATTGAGAATAATGATAATTATAATAAAACTTGTTTTACAGTAATCATATTGCATATATTATCATATTAAAATATATGAACAGAGTGGTGATGTGCCATTTGCATTCTGGTTTTGCTTACAGCCTTAAAATAATCAGCTGATTGCATTTTACCAATATCATCAGTGTCTTTAGTTGCCGAATGGAACTTAATTCAGAAATACAATCCTTTTATGAATTATCAATGCTTGGTTTAACAAAGCCGATTCTATATGTTTTTCATACAGACTGTCACCTAAAAGGGAAACCATTGTTTTGTTTACGTTTCATAGCCATTCTCAAACAACCACTAATAATAACAATACAATAATGAACAATAATCATCATACACAATTATCATTCATATGACTGAATTGTTCAAAACACTTACAAAACAGCTTTGTGTGTTGCCTCACTTGTTGTTTGCTGCATTTTGCCATAAAAGCATGGGAGAATGTGAAAATAGCATCATAAAATCATTTAAAAAATGCCATGGACGACACTAAAGATGATTTGTATGATATCAACGATGAAGCCGAAGTCGACTTGCAAGAACCAGACTGGAATTTTTAAGATGGTGGCACATGTAATCAATCTTGTGATATGTATGAGAAACTTTGAATGGAAAATTAATATTATGTTATCCTAAATGTTATTATACTACCATAATTACACTACCATTGAAATTCCAAAAAGTTTACCGAAACATAAAGGCTGCTGTGAACACAACCTAACTCGAAGTTTACATTTTCGCAGTGGGGATTGCATAGATGAAAGTTTTTCATTGATATCTAACTATTCCTCAAATTAGGCTTGTTATGAAGATATGTCGATAATATAGAAGGTAAAAATGGTTTTACTACCTTTATTATAATTTAATTTCATAAATAAATGAATCTTCATATATGTTGGTGGTTAGGCTATAGCACTGAGGCTGAGGCTAGCCTACCAATTCACATCTTAGAATTCAAGGTTTGACCTTTAGTATTGCAGTATAAGATGACCTCCAAAAAGAGGTCAATTTTAGGATTTAAAGGTCATCTTATACGTGGAAATATACGGTAAGTAAAATATACGGTGAGTAAAATATACGGTAAGTAACTTGCCAAGTAATTACATAGCTGAACCCCATATTGATAGCGGGTAGGATACATGGACACATGCTACTCAAAAACAGCAAGTCACAGTAATGAATTGAAATAGAAAAATTTGCTAGCACTGATACAATGCTTTGCTGCTTCCTACTTGGTAAGAGAGCTACTACTGGTACATATACTGCCTCTGGCTGGCACTCAACCTGTAGTGGCGTAGCAGTATAGCCGCAAGGTGCTTCTACTTTATGTGGGGAGCTGTGCAGTGAAGGATATATCTGATGGCTAGCAAAGCCTCAAAACAGAAGCCATTGCCCTGGGTGCAGTAACAAAATAAAATAACCAGACAACGCACCTACACCGATATAAAAACCACAACCCATCCACTAAAAAACAGGAGGCGCTCCCAGTATATAGGACCCCCAGGCTCCCCCATGACTCGACACCCTGCATCAAGGAAAAGATATAAGAGGAAAAGAATGCTTCCTATGCTTCTTCCCCCTAATACCATGCCAGCCACTGAAAAAGGCCACAAGGTGGTCAAATTTTTAACATTGTTTCTACTTCTTTAAATAAATGTGATGTGAAGATCAACTTACGCTTCCAATATGCTGACTGCAAACAAAATGGAAGCAAGGGACATATGCCTGAAAGCGAATAATGTCATGGGCTTTCACCTTAAAGGAAGGAAATATGTTCTCTCGAATCCAAAAATGATCCTGAGTAATTAAGTCCCTACGAAGAATGACAATGCGCTCTTGGAAAGGTGAAAGGAAAGATTCTTCACAGAGCAGAAGAAATTGCTGGGTGGTCCTCTAATCTTCTTGGTCCTGACCAGGTAGCCAGGTAATACCTTAAGGCTCTAATGGGGTAAAGGACTTTCCTCATCTTCCAGGCCAAGGATTTCCTTCAGACTCTTAATAAGGAAAGAATGGGGCCAGGCCTTGGATGGTACCTCATTCTTAGCCAGGAAACCAAGAGTAAAGAGCAGACTGCGTCTCGAGAGAATCCTATCCTCTTGACAATGGCCTCAAGTTCACTGACAAGACTGGGTAACCTAAGCGACAAGTTTTAGAGTTAGACATCAAGACTCAAAGAGACGAGTTGACCTTTGTCTGTTTAAAAGTGTTTGAAAGACTTGATGAGGTCGTTAAGATCTTGATTTGAGACGGATCCAAACCTCTTGTGTTTAAAACAACTCAGCATGGATCTACATACATCCTCTAATGGTGGAGAAGAAAATCTGTGAATTGAGTCTGAGATATTTTAGAAGATTAAACATTATGTCTGCTACACCCTCTGTGGAATACTTGGCCTGGTGGACCAAGCAAGAAGACTGCCACCTACATTTCGCAACTCCTTCTGCAACTGGTCTTGAAAATCCTTTGGCTCAGGCAAGTTTCCTGACAGTCTGAAGCCTGTCAGAGCAAGAGCAGATAATACTTAGTTAAATCTCCTTAAGTGAGGCTGTCTTAGTAGATAGTCTTTGCGGATGGAGCCTCAAGAAGTCTACCATTAATCTTACAAGGTCCAGGAACCACTCTTTCAGAAGCCCAGGAATGGCGCTACCTAACAAGGGTTCATCGTCACAGTAGTCATGTGACAAGTAAAGTTGAGTTGAACTGAGTTGAATATAAACTTAAGGCCAAAGGCCAAGCACTGGGACCTATGAGGTCATTCAGCGCTAAAATGGAAATTGACAGTAAAAGGTTTGCAAGGTGTAACAGAAGGAAAGCCTCGCAGTGGCACTATGAATCGAGAATATGAAAGAAGGCACAGTAAAAGGAACGCAAGTGGTTGCAGCTAGGAGCCAAAGGCACACTGCAAAGAACCTTAATTCGATAACCACCATAGCAGGTCAGACTTGATTTCCCTTGTGATGGGGGAGGCACACAAGAGCTTGGTTGCATTCTCCTGTTTCCAAATGGCTTTCAGGTTTGAACTACAGAACTCTCACATGGAGTCTGTCCAACTTGACAAACAGCCTGATGGAAAAACCTAAAAACTCTGAGAGTTGATCATCATCCCTAAATAAAGAATCTCTTGAGTCAGTGTCATTTGAGACTTTTGAAGGTTAATAAGTATTCCCAGTTCTTGAGCGAGGAGAAGGGTCGTTTTTAAGTCCTTCCTACACTTCTTCTTTGAAGGTGGTTCGAAAAGCCAGTTGTCTAGTTACAGCCAAATATTTACGCAGAGATGGTAAAATCATTTTGCCAGGGGGGCAAGAACTCACGTCAAAACTTGAGGAACTGTAGACAGGCTGAAGAACAGGGCCCGAAACTGAAATACAGTGGACACCCCCCTCCCACATTACGAGTTTCACATTTCTGCAGTCCACTTTGTCATGGATTTTTGTGGAACACATTACGTATTCACTTTTCCACTGGGAAATTTCACTAATTTGCTTGTTTTTTCTATGGACCATCTCTACAATTATTACTAATGAACTTTTTTATGTAGAGCAAAACTATTTATTCAGTAATTACTGCATATTTTCATCTTGTGTTTGTGACTAAATACTGATTTTTATGATAAAAATTATTTACGACATTTATTTAACCCTCTTACGCCGAAGGGGTATAATAAAAAATCGTCTCCCATATGCCGAGGGGGTCTCAGAGTGAGTGCCGAAGCGGAAATAATCTTTTTTCAAAAAATCACAGCACGCTTAGTTTTCAAGATTAAGAGTTCATTTTTGGCTCCTTTTTTTGTCATTGCCTAAAGTTTAAGTATGCAACCATCAGTAATGAAAAAAAATATCATTATCATATATAAATAATGAAAACAAAATTTCATATATAATTGTATTCAAATCGCCCTGTAAGCAAAACGGTTGAAGCTAACGAGTTAATTTTTTTTTGTATTGTACACTAATTGCAATCATTTGGGTATCTAACACATTGTAAAACGATCAAAGCAACACAAAGAAAATATTATCACAAAATGATGCATTAATTCATAACGTGCGGACGTAAAATTTTTTTTCAAAAATTCACCATACATCTAAATATTGTTCTAGAGACTTCCAATTTGTTTCATATGAAGATAAATGATTGAATATTACTATACTGTAAGAGTTTTAGCTTACAATTGCAGTTTTCGACCATTTCAGACGAGTTAAAGTTGATCGAATGTTCTTTTAATTTTTTTATACATTTTTTTTTTATATGCAAATATTTCGAAAATGAGATAAGCTACAACCTTCAATTATTTTTGTTGTATGCTACATGAAATTGCGCACATTTTCGTATATAAAACTCTGTGAAATGCCTAATATGAAACGGAGCAAATATTGCGAGAATGTGACGTACGCATTTGGAAGATTTGCGGCGGAGAAATCCGCTGCGCGTAGGGAAAGAAAAGTTTTTTTTTTTTTTTAAATCAACCATAAATCCTAAATATTGTGCTAGATAGAGACTTAGAATTAGTTTCAAAACGAAGATAAATGACTGAATATTACTAGACTGTAAGAGTTTTAGCTTACAATTGCGTTTTTTTACTATTTCGGCAGTCAAATTTGACCGAATGTGGTTTTTTTCTATTTATCGTGATTTATATGCAAATATTTTGAAAATGAGAAAAGCTACAACCTTTAATTATTTTTTGTTGTATTCTACATGAAATTGTGCACATTTTCATATATAAAACTTTATGTAATGGCTAATTTAAAATGGTACAAACATTACGACAATCGCACGAAAAAACTATTTCTGACTTTTTTCGGAAGAGTTACCTTGCGGACGTACGAAAAAAATTTTTTTTTTTTGTTTTATATAAATTCACCATAAATCAACAAAATATTGTGCTGGAGACTTCCAATTTGTTTGTGTTTTTTTTTAGCCATTTGTTCGGTATAGTCAAAGTTGACCGAAGGTTGAAATTTTGGCACTTATCGTTATTTATATGAAAAGAAAATATTTTCAAAAACTGATAGTTAGCTACAACCATGGGTTGTGTTTATTGTATTGTGCATGAAATTGCACACATTTCCATATATAAAACTTTATGTAACGGCTAATTTAAAATAGTGCAAACATTATGACAATCGCACGAAAAATTTATTGGAAGAGTTACCGCGTGGACATAAGGGAAAAGTTTTTTTCATAAATTCACCATAAATCAAAATATTGTGCTAGAGACGTCTAATTTGTTGCAAAATGAAGGTTAATGATTGAATATTACTAGAATATAAGAGTTTTAGCTTACAATTACGTTTTTCGACCATTTCGGTAGTCAAAGTTGACCGAAGGTTGAAATTTTGGCACTTATCGTTATTTATATGAAAATACTATTTCAAAACTGATAAAAGCTACAATTATGAGTATTTTTTTGGTGTATTCTACATGAAATTACACACATTTTCATATATATAATACTCCATGTAATGGCTAATTTAAAATGGTGCAAAAATTATGTCAAAGTGACAAAATAATTTCTAAGATGTGTCACCGATACTTTTTAATGCGATAAGAAAGAAATTTGTGCTTGCGCGCCTACGTAACGATTGTAAACAAAATAACGCCTTGATCCGTGAGCTCCCAGCATCCCCCAAGGCGTGTGATTCAAAAGTTTTCGCCTGGTAGGCCTATAAGTATTTTTCCGCGAATTTAAAAAAAAAAAAATTTTTTATAGACGTTTAATACGTCCAATCGGCACCCGAGAGACAATTTATGTTGACGTTTAATACGTCCAATCGGCGTTAGAGGGTTAAAATGTAGTTATGTATCTACGTATTAAGCTCATTTCAGGTTGGGCCCCATACTGAGTATAATACCTACATGATTCTTTCCCTTTGTCTCTCTCTTTAAGAGTAATGTAAGATGTATTTGAACTGATATTGCTGTAAAGATTTTAGATGATAGGGCATGCTGTACAATATTTAAAATATTCTCTATTTATTTATTTTTATTTACCAGGAAAAGCAGACTAGAAAACAAAATCAAAATAATTAGTTAATATTTTAAATATTGCACATCATGCTTTATCATAAAAAACTTTACAGTAGTATAATTTCAAATAATACCTAAATTACCCTGAGAGAGAGAGAGAGAGAGAGAGAGAGAGAGAGAGAGAGAGAGAGAGAGAGAGAGAGAGAGAGAGAGAGAGAGACCTATTATGCTCAGTACAGGGCTGCAGTACACTGTAAATTATTCTCATGATAAAAATCTGTACTATTTAGTCACAACCACAAGATGAACAAATACAGTAATTAGTGAATAAACAGTATTTCCATACAAAAAGTGAATTAGTAATATTTTCTAATATTTTACTTCAATACCATGAAAGAAAATATGATATTGTTAAGATACAATAAAGTTTGTTCATACTTACCTGGCAGATATATATATAGCTGTATTCTCTGAAGTCCGACAGAATTTCTAAAACTTACGACACACGTAGTGGGAGTTAGGGTGGTTAGTACCCATTCCCGCCGCTGGGAGGCGGGTATCAGGAACCATTCCCATTTTCTATCAGATTTCTATCTCCACTGTCTCCTGAGGGGAGGTGGGTGGGTACTAAAAATATATATATCTGCCAGGTAAGTATGAACAAACTTTGATTGTATCTTAAGAATATCATTTTGTTCCATGAAACTTACCTGTCAGATATATATATAGCTGAATCCCACCTTGGCGGTGGGAGAGACAGAAAAAGGATTTTAGGAAACATATAAATGTAGATGATTGACATCTTGGTTCCTTACCTGTTAGCATAGCTGACTTCGTGATTACTGTCACCCAAGCCTGCTTCTGCTTCACTAGAGTTACCAACAAGGTAGTGACCTGTGTAGTTGGTGCGCTCTAGATGATCTGTCAACGGGGACGGGACCACAATGTGACTAGACCATGACCATACTTCTGAGGGCAACGAGGCAAAACCACCACCTAAGTTAGCCTAACAACAAACTCCCATATACAAAGGCTAAAGGAAGGGACGACCGTACTCGGCAGCCGACCCTACAACCATAAACATACAAATATTAAAAACTCACCTACCTTTTTCTATGGGAAAGGATGAGTGCTACCTCCTGCCCCAAAATAGTGTCTGCGGTGACGTATGGCCCAAGAGAGTAACAGTTTTCATAGGTCGTTCTCAACCTCCCGTAGTAGTGCGAGGCGAAACACTGAGTTACTCCTCCAAAAAGTAGCAACTTAAAATGTCTTTAAGAGCCATGTTTTTCTGAAAGGCTATTGAGGTCGAAATAGCCCTTACTTCGTGCGCATTAACTTTTAGCAGCTTAAAGTCGCTGTCTTTGCAAGAAGAGTGCGCCTCTTTAATGGTGTTTCTTAAAAAGAATGCCAGTGCATTCTTGGACATGGGCATGTTTGGTCTCTTGATCCGAACACCATAAGTTCTCCGCAGAACCTCGACAATCCTTCGTTCTACGAAGATACTCTCTAAGAGCCCTAACAGGACACAGGACTCTTTCTGGCTCTTGACCAATGATCTCTGCCATACCCTTGATCTCGAACGTTTTAGGCCACGGATTGGAAGGGTTTTCGTTTGGCAGTTTTTGCCAGAAACGACATACCCAAAGAGCAGACCGCATTATGCCCTTTGAAGCCGACGTGTTTGCTGATAGCCTGTATTTCGCTAACTCTCTTCGCCGTCGCCAGAGCAGTTAGGAATACAGTTTTCTTCGTCAAATCTCGTAGAGACGAAGAGGAAAGAGGTTCAAAGCGATTTGACATTAAATATTTGAGGACCACATCCAGGTTCCACGAAGGTAATTTCGGTAGCGGTACCTTGTCGTTTCGAAAGATCTCAATAGATCATGGAGATCCTTGTTATTAGCGAGGTCAAGACCTCTATGGCGAAAAACTACAGATAGGACGCTTCTGTAGCCTTTAATAGTTGACACTGCCAACTTCAGATCTTGTTTAAGATAAAGCAAGAAGTCGGCGATCTGGCTCACAGAGGTAGTGGTAGAGGAAACTCCTTTTCTCTTACACCAACTTCTAAAGGCTGCCCACTTCGATTGGTAAACCGCGATTGATGATGGTCCTCCTCGCGGTGGCGATAGCTTTCAGCCACTGATTTCGAAAAACCTCTCGCTCTGGCCAACTTTTGGATAGTCTGAACGCAGTCAGACTCAGAGCGGAGAGGTTTTTGTGGTACCTCTCGAAGTGGGGCTGTTTGAGTGAGTAGATCTCTCCTTAACGGAAAGAGATCTCGGATAATCCACTAGGTAGAACATACCATCTTGTGAACCAGATCGCTGCGGGCCAAAAGGGGGCGATTAAAGTCAACCTCGTCCCCTCCGATGCTGCGAATTTTCTCATCACCTCCCCCAGGATCTTGAAGGGGGGAAAAGCGTAGAGATCCAGGCCCGTCCAATCCCATAGAAGGGCGTCTACTGCTACTGCTCCCGGATCGAGAAACCGGGGAGCAATACAGAGGAAGTCTCGCCGTCCTTGACGTTGCAAAGATGTCCACTAAGGGGCATCCCCAAAGACCCCACAGCTCCTGGCATACGCCTTGATTGAGAGTCCACTCTGTCGGCAATAACTGTCCTTGTCGACTGAGGAGATCTGCCCGGACGTTCTCGACTCCGGCAATGAACCTTGTCAATATTGTGACTTCTCTCCTTTGCCCAAAGTAGAATCTCTTTCGCTAGAGCGAACAGGGAGCGAGAGTGTGTTCCTCCTTGTTTCTTCAAGTATGCCAGGGCTGTGGTGTTGTCCGAGTTGACTTGAACTACATGACGGGAGACTTTGTTCTGGAAGAACTGGAGCGCTAATTGAACCGCTGCCAGCTCTTTGAAGTTGATATGCCAGGTTACCTGTTCCCCTCTCCAGGTACCTGACACTTCCTCCCCCCCTAGAGTTGCTCCCCACCCCGTGGATGACGCGTCGGAGAACAACACTAGGTCGGGGTTCTGAAGCTTGAGGGATATGCCCTCTGACAGCTTCCATGGATCGAGCCACCATCTTAGATGGTTCTTCACCTCTTTCGAGATGCTTAACTTTATGTCGAAGTTGTCCTTTTCTGTCCAGCTGTCCGACAGAAAGAACTGAAGAGGTCGGAGGTGTAGCCTCCCCAGGGAAACAAACTTCTCCAGCGAGGAAATGGTCCCCAGCAGACTCATCCATTCCCTCACCTAGCATGAATCCTTCCCTAGAAAGGCCGACACTTTTTCTATGCCTTGTTGCTGACGTTCCTGGGACGGAAAAGCCCGAAAAGCCACTGAATCCATCTGAATCCCCAGATACACGATGGACTGTGTTGGGGTCAGATGTGACTTTTCGAAGTTCACCAGAAGTCCCAGGGACGCCGCTAAAGACAGTCTCGTTTGCAAGTCCTTCAGGCACCGGGTCTGCGAGGAGGCTCGTATGAGCCAGTCGTCCAAATAGAGCGAGATTCTGATGTTGGAAAGATGGAGCCACCTCGCCACGTTCTTCATTAAGATGGTGAAGATGAAAGGGGCCGTACGCAGTCCGAAACAGAGCCCTGAATTGAAAGACCTTCCCTTTCAGTACGAACCGAAGGTACTTCATCGATTGGGGATGTATCGGGACGTGAAAGTAGGCGTCCTGGAGGTCGAGTGATATCATCCAACATCCTCCGGGCCTTAAGGCCCCCAGAACTGACTGAGGTGTCTCCATCTTGAACCTCTGCTTTTCTATATAGAGGTTTAGACGACTTACATCCAAGACCGGCCGCCACCCTCCCGATTGTTTCGGTACAAGAAACAATCTGTTGTAAAATCCTGGCGTTGCCAGGTCTAAAACCTGTTCCACTGCTCGTTTCTCGAGCATCTGCTCGAGCAGGTCGAAAAGTATCTTTCGCTTTGTTTGAGGATACGATGGGGACAAGTCCCTGGGAGTGGAAGTCAACGGGGGCGGCTTTATGAAAGGGATCTTGTAACCCTTCTCTATGACGTCGAGAGACCAGGTGTCTGCCTCTCTTACTCTCCAGGCTTCTGCAAACAACTGCAGCCTGGCTCCTACCGGTGACTGAAGGCACGATCTCTCACTTCTTGCCCCTAGAACTTGGAAGGGGCTCTACCTCTAGGAAGGCTTCTTCCTCGAGGAGACGATCTAGCGGAAGTCCCTCCACGAAAGGGCTTCTGCTTTTCTAAACGGTTGGGCTCCTGACGACGTTGAAGGGCCAGCCGGACGTCTCGAAGACTGAGCCAACAGGTCTTGTGGGTGGCTTTCTCTTGCAGACTAACTGCCAGATCCTTCACCATAGCTTGGGGGAAGAGATGACTCGAGAAGGGAGCATACAAAAGTTCTGTCCTCTGTGCGGGAGAGACAGACTTAGCCGCAAAGTTGCAATAAAGCGACCTTTTCTTAAGCACCCCTGCTGAAAAATGAGAGGCTAACTCCTCTGAGCCATCCCTGACGGCCTTGTCCATGCATGACAATACACTGGACAGCTCCCCCAAGCTGATCGAGTCTGGCTTACGAGATTGGTTGTCTAAAGCTCCAAGACACCAGTCTAAGAAGTTGAAGACTCTAAGGACCTAAACAGTCCCTTCAAAAGATGGTCCAGTTCGGAAGTCGTCCATGATACTTTAGCTGAGGCTAAAAGGGCCCTCCTTGAGGCATCAACCACGCTGGCGAAATCACCTTGAGCAAACGTAGGAACCTTAAATCCTAATTCCTCGCCTGTCTCATACCACATCCCTGCCTTACCGCTAAGTCTAGACGGAGGCAGGGCGAAAGAAGTCCTTCCCTTTGCTTTCCTAGACTCCATCCAGGCGTTAACCTTCCGGAAAGCTCTTCTAGTAGATAACGACGTCTTCATCTTCACGAAACCTGGAGTCTTGCTTGTCTTCGACGACGAAAACTGAGAAGGAGGAGAAGGAGGAGCAGCAGGCTGGAAAGTATCGCCAAACGAATCACGAAGAAGTCGTGCCAAAACTTGATAATCTGACGAAGCAGACGTAGCAGGTTGTTCTTCATCAACTTCCTCAGAAGAACCGCTAAGTTCTCCTTCTTCCCTACCCGAGTGCAAATCCGAAGGAAGAGGCAGAAGTCCTTTAGCTCCAAGTCTCCTATCCAAACGATGAAGAGAAGAAGAGGGTAACGGATCCTTAACAGTCATCGGATCAGGAATCACCTTTAGAGGCGAACGCGAAGAAGAAATAAGACGAGAAGCGTCAGCCAAAGCCTCGGGAACAACATCCGAGTGACAGCGAACTTCCACATTCGCGTCCACAGAGCTCTTACTAGAACGTCTACGAGCGTCCATCTGAGCGTCCAACCTAGCGTTCTCTCGAGCGTCCAAATCAGCGTCCGACCGAGCGTCCAAATCAGCGTCCGACCGAGCGTCCAAATCAGCGTCCGACCGAGCGTCCAGCGAAGTGTCCAAAGGAGCGTCCATCATAGAGACACTTCTAACGTCCGCGAAGCGTCCTTACGAAGTCCCGCGAAGAAACTTGCTCAACTGCCCGACTAGCGTATCGTTGAGCGTCAACACTGTCATGTCGAAGAGGGGCCGAACGCATAGAAGTCCGTCCGACAGCTACAAAATCGTCGTCAGCAGAAGCGTCGAAGTCGGAACGCCGAGCGTCCTCTCTACGGGAAGAGAGAGGAGCATGCAGAGATCTCTCTCTAACCTGGCGTCTAACGTCACCTCTAGACGAACCCTGGGGAGCAAAACGAAGTCTAGAGGGCGAAAAATCAGAAGACGGGGACGAAAGAGGAGCCGTTGGAGAAGACTGCCTAGTTCTCTTGATAGGAAGTCTATCGTCTTTCCTGCGACGAGGAACCGTCTCCTTCTGCTTCAGTAAAGCGTCCAGTTGCCGTTGCATAGCAATGATGATCTCCGTCTGAGATGTCTCCTTACGCGGAGACGAGCTGCGCTTGTGAGAAGGAGAGGGGCGAGGGGACGCCTTCTTCCTTCTCCCAGGAACAGCCTTGGCTCTAGAGCGACTGGGGCGCTCGCGGGCGTCATCGTCGGATGACGTCCTAGACTTCTTCTGGGGCGGAAAAGCTACGCTTTCCGGAGAAGAATGCCACTCAGACAAAGCATGACGTGAAGCGTCAAGCTCTTGAAGAGTCCTCTTCAAAGGTCGCGAATCCGAACGAGATTCCCACCCCTTGCGCGGGGAGGATGCGTCGGAAGACGAGAAACAATCCTTCAGGATACGTGCTCGAGCACGCTCCTTAGCAGCCTGGGAAGCGTCCACAGGAACTGCTGAAGGGACGTCAGATCGGTGGGGGTTCCCCGTAACCCTCCTTCGGCCTTCGACATGCCCTCTCCCTGAGTCCTGGGAGTCCGGCAGAGGTCCACCCTAGAGGAAGCTATAGGGCCGTCTGATGCCCCCTCCACTTCACTAGGGGCACTATCACTGCACTTATTTTGCCTGTTTTCAAGGGCAAGCACTTTAGATTCAAGCGTCTTCAATGAATCCAGGATAAGCGAAAGGGCATTACCCTCCGCAGACACCACTTGAGGGCCCGAAGGCAACACTACGGGGTTAGGAGACACAAAATCTAAAGGAGGGTTAGAAGGGGATACATTAAGACCCTGTCTGCTACCCGACTTACTCCTGGAGGAAGACCTCCTAATCCTATCACGTTCTAACTTATTTACGTAGGATTCATACGTCTTCCATTGTAAATCATCCAAGCTTTCACACTCCTTACAGCGCAAATCATATTTACACTCTTCCCGCCCCCTACACCCTTTACACAATGTGTGAGGATCAACCAAGGCTTTAGGAAGCCTAACCTTGCATTCCACTTTCGAACACACCCTGGCGCTAGCCGAACTACATCCAGACATATTTAAGGAAAAAATCTAAGCTAAATTCAAAACAGTCCAAGTCACGTATGCCAAGCTATCGATCCAATCAAAAAACCAAAAAGTCAAGAGGATACTCAAGCAATGAAAAGTTTTCCAAAATCCTGAGGCGGAGGTGTGTAAACAGATGTTTACGACACCGGCGACAGAAGAAATCTGATAGAAAATGGGAATGGTTCCTGATACCCGCCTCCCAGCGGCGGAATGGGTACTAACCACCCTAACTCCCACTACTGTGTGCCGTAAGTTTTAGAAATTCTGTCGGACTTCAGAGAATACAGCTATATATATATCTGACAGGTAAGTTTCATGAACAAAAGCTTATGTATACAGTGCAGGGGTGATTTGATTAGTTGTCAAACATTCTACAAGACAGATTTATTCAATTTGCATAAAAAAGTTATAGATATTTCGCATTTATATCAATATTAATATTTCAAAAAACGTAAATCATTGTTATAACCATTTCAGGGGTGTATATACTTAAGAGTAACAGTTGTAAAAAGATACTAATCTATGATGACCTAGGATGGTTTGGGATAACGTTTTGGGGTGTATATTTGTTTGAAATTATATTAGATTATCTTAATATGATAATTTAAGGTATATTTTTGTTTGAACTATCAAATTAAGCAGTTGAATATTAAAATGGACAGTTATAAGCATTTCAGTTTATGGGGTACTGGAGATTTGGCAGTTATCAGCATTTTCTTAGGGGATATTTGCATTTCTGCGGCAGGTTCTTGAACCTATTCCCACTTAGAAGTGGGGGAGCACAGTAATCTGTCCTCAAAGACGAACCTGAGGTACTTCCTGGAGTCTGGATGGATGGGAATAAGGAAATATCCATCCTGCATGTTGAGGGTAATCATTCAATCGCCCTAGTGAATGGATAACATTATTGAATACAGGCAGTCCCCAGGTTATGACAGGTTCGGCTTACGCCGTTCCGAGGTTAAGGCACTTTTCAATTATATTCATCAGAAATTATTTCCAGGATTACAACGCCTACAACACTGATCTGGCAGAAGAAATATGACACCAAAAATGCAAAATAATCAATATTTGAAGGGTTTTTTTTATGAAAAATGCAATAAGAATGCAGTTTATATAGTTTTCAATGCACCCAAAGCATTAAAAGTAAGGTTTTCTTAGGATTGTTTGTGATGTTCTGGCGTACGACGATTTTCAGCTTACAATGCGTCTCAAGAACAGAAACCCTGTCGTAACCCGGGGACTGCCTGTAGTTTGTATCCATTTTGAAATTCATCTTCTGGACAAAGAGATTTAGAGCGCTGACATCAAGGACAGGTCTCCAACACCCCCAATGACTTGGGAACTATGAACAGGCATTAAAAACCTTTTGTGTTGAAATTCTCAACTTCCTCAACAGCTCTCTTCCAGATCGTTTAGAGGGCTGTGCAAAAAGGTTGTGTGTTGTCTTCATCTGAAGGTCTGAAGCTATCTCTTTAACTGTGGCCTGGGGTAAAAGGTGATGATGGTTTACAGGAGAGAAAAGAAGGTCTGACTCCTGCATAGAAGTGGCTCCTTTGGCTGTGAAGGAACACAATAACTCTAAGAGTACCCCCAGAGAGAAACGAGCCACAAGTTCCAGTGAACTGTCTCTAATGGCTTTCTCGACACAGAACAGGACTCCGTTGTGACATCTACTGCCAAGTCTGAACAGTCTTCAATCTTCTTGGTGAGGGCTCCAGTCATCCATTCCAGAAAACTGAATACTTCAAACACTTTAAAAATGTTCTTTACGAGGTGATCCAGTTCTGCTGATGAGGAGGCAGTGACTCCCAAAGAAGGAGCTCCTCACGTGGCAAATGAAAGGTATCTCCTGCGAGTTCACCTAGAAGGCAGAAAGGCAAAGGAGGCCTCACCTTGTTCTCTCTTTACAGAGGTCCAGTCTTCAACCTCTTTAAGAGCTTTCCTCGAAGAGGAGGAAAGAACCTTCTTGGGAAGCCATGCAGACATCAAGTTAGTTCCTCTGCAGGAAAGTCAATGCAGGCAAGAGCAGGGCAGCTGGCAGAAAAAAAGATGGGAAGATTACCAAAAAATACCTGAGAAGAGCTGCATATGCTGAGGGGGCAGGGTCTTGGTCTAACTCCTCTTTGTTGGAAGAGGCTGGAGGCAGAAACAAATCCTTCATCGACTTGGCTGAAGTAACAGCTTTTTTAAGCATAATATCAGCCAACTGTCGCCTGATGGGTGCCAAGGACGAATCAACTACAGCAGCTGCAGAAAAACCCAAAGCTGGAAGTTCATGCTGAAGAGGAGGCGCTGGGGACTCAAAAGCTGGCGACAGGCACTCGGAAACTGGAACTACAACATGGGAGCCATATACTGGTGCTCTACAGCAGATCACTCAGGAGAAAAATACTCTAGGCTGTCCCGTGCCCTGCAGGGGCTGCGAGATGGTTCCTTAAACTTTACAAGGCAGCGGAGAAGAGCGGTCGATGTCATTTGTATATCTCTTCAGAGGGAGACTCATCTGGGAAGCGCCAGAGGCGTCTCTTGTTAAGACTGGAATCCTTGGAACAGGAGGACAACTGACGCACATTCACAGAGATACCCTTCCAACAGCTGTCTGTTGAAGCCTGGGTACATGCAACAAGCTTGACTGAGGGAGCAACTACCCGTGGGCAAACACCACCAGCCTCCTTTGGACTTCCGGTATGTCTTCTCCCAGGGTCAGGGGAGTATGACAGGGACCTTCAACGAGGAAAACCAGTGGAATGATCAACCACCTCCTCCAATTGCACAACACTTATCACTACGCACATTACCCTGGTACACTCAGCCCATACGGACCTTCAGGGATGCCCGTAACTAAACCAGCGTGCACAACCACATTAATCTTTTTTATTGAGCCTCGACTCAAGACTTACAATAGGATCAGGGTCAGAAGCAAAGAAGCCAGGCACAGGAGTAGGTGGTACAATAGGAGGAGGGCTGGAGATGGAAGACAAGACAGGAACTGGGGAAGGAGGATTAGAAATATTATCTACATTACAAGGATTAGATGCTGATTCTAGGGTTTGTAAAGCCCTACTTTCGGCTCTAGAGGACACCTTCCTCTTCCTATCCCTTTTCAAGTTTATCCAGACGGGATTTCAAAACCTTCCATTTCCTATCATCTCAGTCCTTGCATACATCACATTTGCTCTTTATTACACGCTTGCCCTACAATTAGAACAAATTGTATATGAACCATAAATAGATTTCATAAGTCTAGTCTTGGATCTTTGCTACAATAACAAATACTGGAGGAGCTAGAGTCTGACATAATTAAGTCCAAGAAAGGCTAGAAAACCTCAACTAAAGCTAACAAGCTTGAAGGATATATAAATGTGAGAGTACTTCACCAAATCCTGAAGAAATTCAACCAAAATATCGATGAAAAACAAATAAGCTGCTGCATACATTTGATGTCGAGTTGGAGGCCGGCAGAAACAAATTGAGCTCTTCTGCTTTACTATTCCTATTGTTCCCTGATAGTGGGTGGACTAGTCACCTACACAAAACAATAGAAGCGCTGTCATGATTTTTTAAAGTTAGGCTACCGAGTGAGTGGAAACTATAGCTAAGTATGTAATTTGGTATGGTATTTATATGAAATTAAGCAATATACAGTTTTCATGCAATACAAAATGTCATAACCTTGCTATGTCAGGTACTGCCCTAGCTCAGACCAAGGCACCTTACACCATACGTATCATAGGGGATGGTGGTATGAAATGCTATCCCTAAGCCATATAACACATCCCAACTAGCTGAGTTTTAGAGTATAACATCCTGAAGCTCAAAGCAAGTATCCTTCATTTTCATACTTAGAATATATAAGAGGCAATGATTCTGTCAATGTTACACAGAAAAATGTGCATACACACTCCATTCTGAACATATAAGACCAAATGAAGTACATTACAACTGATAAGCGACAGCATACATCATGAATTTTTCAACAGTAAACCATTTACAGTGGCACCCATGGTTTTACAAGTTTCACATTTCCACGGTCCACTTTGACGAAGATTTTTGTGGAAACACATTACTCACTTTTCCATGAGGAACTTTCACTAATTTGCATATTTTTTCTATTGACCATATCTCTAAAATTATCAATATCCCTTAATGGACAAGGACCAGAGAACCTGGCTCTCCTCAGATTCAGATTGAGGAGGAAATCCACAAATCCACGGATGCCTCAGAAAAATAGACAAGTGTCTGAGACACCAGTTCAGAAAAGCGCCCACTTAGCCTGGTAGACACTGATAAAAGATTGACGCCTGCATCTTGCTGATTATGACGACCTGCATCTTGCAACGTCCTAATAGTAGATCCTGAGTGGACTCCTCTTGGAGGTCCGAAGCAATTTTCCCCCCAGTACCCTGCAGCAAAAGTTAGATGGGGGTCCAATGGTGGAAACAAAAGGGTTGACATCTGTGTCTGTGTAACCCCTTTAGTTGTAAAGGGGCACCATAATTCCCCCTTC
>NC_087201.1:70613875-70711375 GCF_015104395.2 Macrobrachium nipponense
GTAATATTACTATTCCTTGTCCTGAATGTCATTCTTGGCCTCCTGAGCAGTGGAAGGTCATTGGCAATAGGAGGCAGCATAAGAGGATGTCAAAGGCTCCACTTTGGAGGGGGTTTCCTCCTCCAGTGGCTGCATCACATGCGCCACCTTGTTTTGCCTCCTACTTGCCAATCCTCCGGTTGATTATCTTCCCTGGAAGATTTTACCCCTTTCCACACTTTTATAGCTTCGCCTATGGAAGTTCTGGGAGAGGGGTCAGGAGACTTCTTTACTAATGCTGCCCCCGCTCTTTTGAGGATGGGCACTTGCCCCTTTATGAGTAGATGCTCTGCCATCTTGTTCTAAACCTTTTAAAGGCCAATGCACAGAAGATGGCTGGTATCTCAGCTTATCTAGGCTTATTAAAGTTACTTATCAACCATGGATGGCCTGTTGTCCCACTACTGGACTCCACATGGGCCAGCCACCATGACATTTCTTGTTCATGCAGATCTCCCGTCCCCTTTGCTTAATACGTCAACTATGACTACTCCTCAGCTGACAGCTGTTGTTCTGCCTCCTACTGGTCTGACCTCCACACCTCCTCCCAACTCCTTGGTTCAGGCAGTCTCTGATAGAGTTAACATTGTTTTTCGTATGTTAATCATATGAGTTAGGGGCGTATTGTACAGATGAAATATCGTAGGACGCCATCTCCTTCTTTGTCTTCATCCTTCTCTTCTCCCATAGTTTTGACTTAAGAAGTTTTGGGAGAGGGGTCAAGGAGATATGTATCTCACTGGCTGCCCCTGCTCTGTTGGGGGTTAGGGATAGGTTCTCCCCCTTGTGAAGGAGGAGGCAACACCATCTATCTCTTTCATGTTCAGAGATTCAGAAGATGGCTGGCATCTTGGCTTCTCTATGCCCTCCAGGAGTACCAACTTAGGGTGGCGCATATTTTTCTTTTTCTGTCCTCTCACTTTCCTATGTCATCTGCAGTTGCCCTGCTGCTCTCTCCTTGGCTGTACCAGTGATGCCACATTTGCCTTTGGTGTACCCTGATCAGCATTTTTAGTCTTCAGCTGCAGTGGTAATACTCGTCTTCCACAGGGATGAAGACTAATTCTTGAAGATGGAAAGGGTGTTCCTGGTCTTTGACAAGGTCTCTTCATTCCTCCCCATCATCTCTCAGAGGGGTGAGAGGATTAAGCCTAATGGTGCAATGTCAACTATCTCCTTGGGTCGTTGTACTTCTCCAGAGATACTTCATGTATCAAAGCATCAACCAAATGACATTAACCTACACTTGAAGAGGTTAGGTTGGGTTAGGATCAGGTTGGGCACTTAACCCCACTTAACCTAACCTAACCTAACCTGGAGGTAGTCTCCTGCTCTACAAAGGTCTAGGTCGGATTAAGTTGGCTTGGTTCTTAGCTTAGCCTAACTAGTTCTAGCCAAACCTTACCAATCCTTCACTTCAGTATCTTTGGACTTAGTGTTTCATGGCATCAACCAGAAGATATTTACTGTTCTTCAAGGTTCTTCTAGATTGGGTTAGGTTGGCTTGGGTATTTAACCCAACTTAGCCTAGTCTAAACTAAACCTAGCCTAGCCTGTCGTAATCTACACCTCAATAACCTGGATTTCCTTAGATCTCCAAGCCTCAGGATCCGAGGATTGGCATTCTATAGTGTTGTTAAGGAACAGCATGTACCATGGTAGTTCTTTAGTCAACAAGAATGAGAATGCTAGTGTCCTATCATCTCAATTGATGGTGTGGTTGCACAGGTTTTCAGTAGCACACTTAGTACAGCAGTTAACCAGACACATTCTATTGATGGTGTGGCTGCACAAATTTGCAGTAGTACATTCAGAACAGCGGTCAAATAGACACAGTCCAGGTTAGAAACGTCGGGTCCAGTCAGTACTTGGATAAGTGACCTCCTTGATAGTTCATATGCTGTTAGTGCCTAGGAGACATCTTTCATGGCCATGATTCAAGTCTTGGGCTTCATACAGCTTCCCATCATTTTGCCTGATTTGTTGAGAGATCAAGTGTCATGCCAATTTCACTTCCTGACAGTGCTCCTTTGTTAGTGGGCAGGCAATAGATCATTCATTAGACCTCTCTGCCAGGTATATCCCAGGCAGGAGGAATGTAGTGGCAGACAATCTGATTCGTCGAAGTCAGGTCATAGGAACAGAGTGAACTCTGTGCTTTCATCTGTGGGAAAAGCCATCAGTGGACCTGTTTGCAACAAGATTCAACAAGTAACGAGGTGTTCTCTTCCATGGTTCCAGATCCATCTGCAGTGGCAGGAGACAGCCTGCAACACCCCTGGGACAGTCTGGAGGTTTGTGCCTTCTCTTTATTTTGCCTAATTCATCAGGCTCTTGACAGGGTATGTAATGGCCTCACAGAATCTCAGAATGACCCTAGTTGCTCCCATGTGGCCTCTTGCAGAATGGTTCCCCAATCTCCTAACTCTACTGTCAGAAGCTCCGAGAGAGATAACTCCGTGGCACAACCTTCTGTGTCAACCCCACCTTCACTTCTCCCTTGGGTCCGGTGGTGGCTGCTCAACAGGTGGTGTAACTCGTCCAGTGGCCCTAGCGGGACAGCTTGTATCTTACCTAAGATGGTGGTATGAAAGCAAGAATGAATTAAATGAGTGGTCTCTTAACTTTTCCATTCTCTTCTTTACTACTTGGTGGGCAATGAGAAATCATTCCATTCAGGTGTGCTGGATCGTGTTTGATACAGGTGAGACTGTGGTCTTTTTGTTAAAGTTTTGCGTATTCATATATGAATATTAAAACTTTTGCAAAAGCAAGTCCCTCCTCTTTCTAGGAAGGAGAGAGAGGATTGATAGGAAACAATTGGTGGCTATGAAGGTGTGTTATCAATGGATGTAGTTCTTCAACTTCCTTCTGCCTTGTCGCAACACATTGTACAAAGGCCCAGAAGTCTGACTGTTAAATAAGCACTAATTTATCATGTCAAAGGCTTTGGTTCCCTTCCAAAAGTTTCTGTAAGCAAGGAAGAGTTACGAGGTGTATTGAACTATCAATTGGTTCCTAACTTTCTTTCCTCCTTCCAAAAGTGAGACTATCTATAAGTTAAGACACAAGTTTGTTCTGCATATGAACGAATAAATCTTTTCATCAATTTGTATTTTTCATAGCCAGCAAACCTGCAGTCTTAACTTATAGGACCCACTTCTAACCACCCCTCAATTGAGTATCCTGGGCTGGAAGAAACAGGCATCATCTATGAAGAATACAAATTTATTTTTTAAAAATTTCTGTTTTAACTAGACTACAAAGTCTGGGTAACAAAGTGGAAATTGTCATATTCCTGTCAATAGGTTTGAAAGGAAATGAAGAAGCTGATAAACAACCAAAGCTGCAACTACTGTAGCAGAAGCATGCAGATATTCTTAGTAGTGATTACATAATATCTCTGGAACCCACTATATAACCAATAATAATTGGCAGAATAAAAGCAGTACTCAACCTTATGGTAACAAATCAGAATAGAATAAGTGTGAAATTCATCATATCAGGAGGAACAACTCTCAACTAAGTTTGAATCTTCTTAGGGCCTAAATAGATTACCTCAGTTTTCTGATTAAACAACATAACAACAACCATATTTAGGTGATTTTATCTAACCTTTGAATTAGTCATTCATTTGACTCATGAGTGTTTGATGAATAACCATAGGAATCTTGTTATTAAATTATGTACTTAATAATGATGTATAATCTACTTACCAAGTCCCAGAATACAGAGCATCCATTTAAATTAAAAGTATAATGTGTGAGTGAGATAGGAGCTAATATGAATATGTATTAGCAAACCATTTATGCCTGCCATATGAGAATCAAGAATACTTATTCATTGGGATGCTTTTTTTCCATGAATAAAGATCTAGTTAAACTGTATGTAGTCATATAAGGTGGAGGATTAACTGTAGTATAGTGATGACTGATCAGTATGAACGATGACAGAATTAGAAATTACAGGCTTTAAGTGATTGATATTGAGCTACAGATTACCTGCTCATTTCTTTATTCACGTAACACACTTCCTCAGGAGAGTAGAAGTAATAAGATAAACTAGTGTACCGTTTATGTTACTATTTATAGACATTTTTAGTACCCAGTAGCAGTGTTATGTTCTTGTATGGATTTGTGCTTTTGATAATTTCCTTTGGTATTAAAGCTAGTTTTTAAATTGGTAATGCTGGAAGGTGTTATTAACTATGCTGTTACTTTAGTTAGGTTAATAATACATATCGAAGATATCCCTTTTATTTAAGTTAATGTTTATTGTGCTTAGTTTTGAATTCAAGGAAACACACTTTCCAGGCTAGCTGAATCTACATTGACAGAAACATAATATTGTATCTTGTGTTTGGCTTTATGAAATGTAATAAGTAATATTGTATTGTATTCATGCTTAATTGACTTTTGTAGGTATTTCCTGTTTTGTTTTGTGTGATTTATGTAAGTGTGAAGTTGCCTCTACTATTCCATTTTACTTTTTTAACACTGCTGCTATATGGTCGTGACTTATTTTTTTTTTACAATTTTCATCAAAAGAGTTTTTATTTCAGGTTTTATTTTTATTCCAGTATTGTTTACATTGCAACTAACAATTAGAAATTTTGTACTCCTAAACTCCTTAACAGGGCAGATGCGGCCATCATGGCTCACCTTTGGGAGTATGTCTTAACTGAAGACTTAATGGACAGTGGGTGAGACAGAAATTAAAATCTTATTGTGATCAGGTTCAAACAAGAGTTTTTTCAATTTTGCTTTTGAAAGAGTAATTTTACAAGATTACAGGTCTCTCTTGAATGACTTGGTATTCACCATGAGGGCCACTATTCATGTTAATTACCATGTTTCAGGACAGCATAACTTCTTATGTTACTTATTTTTTAATGTCTGATGCAGCGCATATAAGATATTCAGTAAGTGAAAGGTCTTGATTCATTCTTATAGACGAGTGACTTGCCACTTTAGAGAACCTCCCTAATTATGTTATGAGTGTGGTCATCCACTTCTTTTACGCAACTTGGTTTTGTTTTCACTCCCTTGTTTTTTTAGTTCCTCTTAGTGAGACTGGAAGTATGGTTACCTTGTGTAAAATCTTCAATTTTTCTGTTTTTATTTAAGGAGATTTCTGGGTTGTGTGATGAAAGTGGGTGTTTATGATATTCAAAGTTACAGCTGTCAGTAAAAAGAACTCTAGTTTGATTATACAGTAGCTTCATGAATGTTTTTTATATTTTGATGCTGTAAAACATTTAGATCATTTCCCAAATTTATATTGAGCTAGTTATTCAGTAATATAATCTAAAATGTATTATTTTCATCTAATTAGTGTATATCACTATTCTAGTTTATATGTGCCCTATTAGGGCAAGTTTGTACAGTACCACTGTAGACGAGAATAGTAGGCTCTCGGAGCGCGCAATACCCTGTTTAGACACACTTGGAACAGCCATATGCAAACAATACAGGGAGGAGAGAACAAGCAGGTTTGTAGTTTATTTTTTCTTTTTTTATATTGGAGAGATCTGGTCACTTTGCAGAGACCAGATCTGCATTTTTCAAACCAGTATATCCTTCTCCAGCTAACCTCCATATATTTCGTATGATCTTGAACAGCAATAAGATTGCTAAGTTATCATTCCAAGACATGACTGTTGCACTACATGGATAACAATCATCAGGACATTAAGGCTATAATTATAGCATGAAGTGAACTAGCATTAATTTACTTTTCCCTGTAAAGGAGAAGTGTGGTGGCAATTAAGGCTCAGGAATATTTTACCGAACGCAGTTTTATTGCGAACTGTGCCATACACACAGCAAGTCAGATGTTATTTACTGCACAAGATGGGTGTCAATAAGCATGGCAGTTCCCCAGTTATAGCAGATATAGGGAGGAGCTGTATATGTTACATATAGACTGGTGTACTCCAGATACACATAGGACAGTATGCATTTCTGAGACATGGATGCCTATCTGTCGACCCGCCTGTGGTGTTTGCGTATGGTAACACTGTGTCCCGGGCTTTAGATAATTACGCTGTGTGTAAGTTTTAGGTAAATAAAAGGATATCTGGGTGTACATTTGCAACTGAAAGGTGTTTTAACAATTTACTGTATGCTAATTACACCGTTAATATTCAAAATAAAATATTGCTATTATTGCTGAATGTAAGCTGCCTTTTCGGGGTGGCAAGTGGAACAGCCAGACGCAGTGGCGGGAAAATTGCTTCTCTTGCTGTTCACTACGGCAAGATGTCAACTTTATTGGACCACACCTACTCTGCAACTAAGCTACGTGTTACTTCATTGCACATAAGTATATCAGTACATATTTTTAATTTTTATAAAGTGAGTTTTAGCCAGATACGATATGACGTAACTTGGTTTAGCATCTGTTTAATGGAATTTGTGAAATGTTGTTTTTGCATTGACCGTATTTAGAAAGGAGAGAGCTCTGGTTGTACTGCTTTTTACTTAAAGCTGTCACCTTATTCGCTAAAGCCACTGGCATCAATATCATTGCTGTTATTATAGTGGATTCACTTAAACTGGAACTCCAAGAATGGTGCATCTTGATTAACGAATTACAGTTGAGGCGGGAGGAGTGTGTTGTTCCATCTCCCTCTCACTCTCCCTCTTTCCCAGACCATAATACAACTTATTCAGATAAATCACTTGTTCACTTTATTTTTATGAGGAATTATTAGTTTTTCATCATTCTTTCTCGAGACCGTTTTTCAGCCAAAAATATGAGGGTGGTAATCATACATACAATGCTGACAATATCTTTATGACAAGCCGAGTTATAAGGAAAAACTATTAAGGATTCTTTTTACATAAAAGTGTCTGCTGCCACTGCATGATTCTATGGTAATTCTTCATTTCTTGTAGTTGAATGAAACAAATTTGTAGCTACTTCTTTTATTCAACATTACAATTATGTTAAAAAGATGTTTCAGTGCTAGGCTACATGTTATTAATAAATGAATATGTAAACAAATGTAAGGCTCCTAAGATTAAGGAATTACCACCCCAATAGTCTTGGCTGGAAAAATTGTCTCGAGAATGAATGATGAAAAACAAATACTTCCCCATAAAAATGAAGTGGCGAACAGATGTTTTATCAATCAAGTGATATGCATAAGTTGCATTACGGTCATGGAGGGAGGGAGGGAAAGGGGGACAATACAGCACACTCCACCCAGCTCCCCCCACCGCATCTGGCTGTTCCATTCGTCACCCGAAAAGGCAGCTTACATTCAACAATAATAAAAATATCCTACTTCGAATATTAACGGTGTAATTTGCATACAGTAAATTATTAAAACACTTTTTAGTTGCAAATGTTTACCCAGATATCCTTTTATTTACCTAAAACTCACACATAGCGTAACTTTTTAAGCCCAGGATGCAGTGTTACTATATGCAAACACCACAGGCAGGTGGACAGATGGAAAAAAAAACAAGAGTATAGATAGGCAGACTGCTTGAAGTCACTCTGTAGACTGTCATAACTGGAGTATCAGTGACATTGCTTGGTTCATGACAAGACAAAGTATATCCTGACACTGAGTGCAAAAATTGGTGAGTGATGAATAAAGAACCATGCAAAGCTTGGAGTGATTACAGCAATTGAATATGGTTGTCAAAGAAATTGCAGGTGTGACACCAACTCAGAACAGGAGAAATTCACAGTTCTGAGGATTTCTTAGAATAAAGAGATATTCCAAGGTGATGGTTATGTTAACTGCCCTAATTATGTATACGATGAGATTTCTAGTTTATTCTTTGATGAAAGAAATGGTTATCATATGGGAGAGATGGGCTTAGTCTTCAAGGTGGTTGTTCTTGTACACTTCTGCATGTAGAAAAATCAGAAATAAGTAGACTCTACACCAGGATTAAAGATGTTACCTTTAAGAGAAGGTAATATTTCCTCAGAAATCTCTCTTTTTTTTTTTAGCTCTAAAAAGAAAATTAGAACAACCTTAGCTTTGTACCACTGGACATCACCTGTGACCTTGCTATATTAATGTAGTACTCTTCTCTTCACCACATTTATAGGTCCAAGGGAAGGTGTAAGCTTATGCTAGGCTATTGCTATACCCTAGCTTGATCTTTTAGTATACTTAACCTACCTTATAAATACACACATTTAACCTGTAAAATATTAGAAATGTAGAGGAAAAACAGTTCGCTGGATTTCTGTCTCCTTGAATTAGTGAAAACTTCATAGTGTAGGCTGTAGTAAAAAGGTTAAAAAAGTCTGTTCATAATACAGTACGTACACCAAAAGCTAGTAATGGAAGAAATACTAATAGGCCATTGTTAGTTAACAGCACTGATTACCTAAACAATTGTGTAGAAGCTGGAAATTAAGTGCTAGCCAAATGAAAGCAGCACAAAACATGTTTAGGCAACACTACTGAGAATAGTTCTTCAAAAATAAACTTGCTGCCTGCTAAGATTATGCAAACCCAAGCCTACGGTAACAATAATGTTGTTTTTAAAGCTAAAATAAGAATGAAGATGTATCATGTATGTAATAATGTGGGAGAGAGAATGCTTAATGCTACTGATCAGTGAAAAATTCAGAGCCTGTAATCTGTTTGTGAAATAAATTGTTGGATGTTTTATATCCTTGTTAGATTATATTAATTTAAAGTTTCTAGATGGTTTATTATTTGTTTAAAAAACTCTTGTTTGATACAAAACCTGAATTTATTCCAGGAGGAAAATCTTGATCGTCTTTCATTTATTTCTGCTGCAGTGTTTAGCATCTGTAGAATTCTTATCTATGATATTTTCTTTTCTCAGGATGATTTTGCCACTTACTGCCTTTATTTTCTCCTTTCCTTTTATAAAATTAACAAAACCCAACTGTAATTGCCTAAGCTTGCAGAGGTTAATTTATGTTTTTCACAAATCCACCTGTAATGGCTTAAGCTTGCAGAGATTGATTTATGTTTTCCAAGCTCTCTATAACTATGTGCATGTACATTTTATTTTTATTATTTAATTCACTTTTATTTCATATCTTTTAAATCATTTCAGGCATGCCTTCAAATTGACATCTCCACTTAGATAGTGCTACTTGTAAATAACAGTACATTATGTAAATTTTTTGGGGCTTTTTTGTAAAATGGTCTTGAGTCTTTTCCTTTGTTACTTTGTATTTATACAGTATTAGTGTTCTGTTGTTTAGCAATGCAAAGTCAATAGTGAGAAACCATTTTAAGATAAAGTACTTTTACAGAATGAAAAAATATTGGGTTGCATTGCACTTTCTTTCATGCATACAACTCCTTGCCATGCAGTATGTATGCTTAGGGTTTGAAAGGCTTTAAATTTATACCTCATTTTGTTAAGTGGGTTTTTAATATGCCATGTGGCAGAGACATCCCTTGAATAGAGTTAACCACCATGTCTTTTAGCTGCTCATTCTGAAGCATTTATCTGGAATAAAGATGTGTGTCAGTTGAGTCTGGGAGGTGTAGTGTAAGGGATTGGTTTGTGTGTACAAAATAAGATTATAATTTTCTTGTTTTTTTTTTTATCAAACAAACCCTTGCTTAATGAATCCAAGTATATTAAATTAGGCAGGAAAGGGATTGAAGTAGTTAGCTGTCTGATCAGGATGTGATTAGGTAGGACATCTTGCCCATTAATCTGCTGTGTTAACAGCCTACTTGAGTCTTTAGGAACACTATACATCTTGGATTGTAGTACTATTAAGATGATCAGCTGTTTTTAATCCAATACCTATCTTAGAGGTTAAACAGGGATCAGCTGACCATCAAAACACAACTCTGAACTGGTGTAATTTATATACTACAGCCATCAACCAAATCCATGTTAATTCCTTCAAGTGCTGGTTAATGGCAGATAATTATGAGCCTTATGAGCACTTTTTGTGGTAACACTATTAAAAAAACCAGGCACCTTATACAGACGGGCCTGTAGCGGCAGGGGTTCCGTTCCTGGTCGCCGATGCTGAGCGATTTTCGACGCTAAGTGATTTTAAAGTTTATGGCCACCGCACGCCTATACTGTAATTCCGCAATGGCACAATAAGTAAAATTATATTTATGCAGTATAGTAGTATATAGAATTTACTGTACAGTACATTATAGTATTATAAATACTGTAAAGTGAAAATAGCCTACCTTTAATCGTTTGGGTGTCTAGAGCGTATAAAGATATAATGATGTTTTATACAGTGTACAGGTAGCTATAGTTTTCAAGTTACGATAATTCGTCTTACAATAATCCAATTTTACAAGAGACCAAATTACAATAGCCTAACTTTATCCCATCTTCTAGGTAAATAACTTAAAAAAACAGCAAAAGAGAATGATGAAAGTATGGTTTTAACGTTATACTCGTTGTATAAACATGTACAACCATGAACAACCGAATGAGAAACAACTTTTTTTTTTTTTCTAAGTACAACCGAATTGGATAAAAACAAGATCTGTTTGGCTTGTATTTCAACCATTGTACTATAGTAAACAATTACTGTAGTTGTTACAAATGACATTATGTAGAATAGGACTGAGATATCTTAATGTAATAACTTTATTTGCTGTAGATCAAAGATCAGTAGGGAAATATACTGTTAAATTTAGACCTAGTTGTAACTGAAGCTGAGAAGACTGTTCAAGCTGCTAATTACCATTATTTTACATTGGCAACAAGGATAGCACTCCAGTAAACGTATGCCATCAAACACAACCGTAGATAAAATTGAGATGAAATCATTTAAATCAAAACTACGGTGCATGAAATAACACTTTTTACTGTTGGTTTCATGCCGATAAAAGTTAAATAACATAAAGTTCATATTACTGGGATATAAAGGAAAATTGCGAATGGAATCGCGTAATTGTTTTACTCAATAAACATGCCCCCAACGTAATCTGTTTATGAAAAAAAAAAAAAATTAGTTCACAATCACAATGAGATATATTCAAGTCATATTTCCGCCCAAAAACACGTCTCTTATAAGAAAAAATTACCTAGTCTCATATAAGTCAAATATCTAAATATTCGTTTATGCTAACTAGAAGCAACAAAATTCGCTCAGAATTGCATTAAATATGGAGAAACAAACTTATATTTGCCATCAGCTGATTTCCAAACCAAAACATTGACCGCTTTCTTAGTAGTATTTTATAATACAATAATATGAGAATAGTACATACAGTATTATGGATACAGTGAAGTAATGTATAACTTTTAAAAGATTTATGGCGGCATCTCGAGTTTGTACGGTCTTACCTCAATTTTTTGCTCGGATAACAAAAAAAAAAAAAATTGACTGAGTACTTCATCCTATGGAAAAAACAAACGAATTGCCGTGTTGCAAAATCATATGTATATGTGAGTTCATTTAAAATCAATTTATGCAACAATTGTGAATATAAATTGTTATAAAAACACGATTCAATTATATAAATTAAAATTTTATTATTCGGGCACGACTGAACAATCTATTCTCTTCATCATGTGAAGGGCTGTTACAAAGACTTCAAATGGACATGCATACTGCCACTGTATCATATTTATGTAAAAAAAAAATACAGTGTAATACATTTTTCATACACATTTTAAACATAAAAGCATGAAAACTTATAACAAAAAGTTGAAGTTTCATTAATAAAATGAGTTATAATTAGCTCCCAAATTAATGAAATATAACCACGTGAAGTCTTTGTAAATGCATTTTTCGGAACAGCGGCAGACAAGAACGAACATAAAAGAACACCCTCTTTGATAGTGTGGAGGACAGTTTCAAAAGCTGCCTTTGTATCATATTTATGTACAGAAGTAAAAATACCCTACACATAATACATTTTCATACACATTTATAAACGTAAAAGCATGAACATTTATAAATCGGCACGTCGATTGCTAAATTTACGCTTTTTTAACTTTATATTTTCGAAAGAGCAGCAGGTGGCCAGCATAGAACAGCATTATGGGCATATAGTTTACCCTAATACCTATGTAATAACTCTCAATAAGAATTTTTAATATCATTTGCATAACCATTATGGTCTGAACGGTATTTCTACCAGTGTATATACTCATTTGACAATGGCGCTTGCAGTGCTGTTAACCAAAAATTGTGCTGTAAAAATACCTTAAAATACTTAATTTTTTAATGAATATTTTTGACGACATCCGTAAAACCGATTCGACGCTAAGTGATTGTGCCGCTAACTGCGGGCTGCTTGTATACAGTAGTTCCCCTGTATTAGCAGGGGATGTGTACCAGACCCCCCGTGAATAGTTAGAACCCACGAATAGTTGGAGCCCCTATAAAAATGCTGAAAACAGCCTATGTATTTTGTTAGTTAAAACTCAAGAAAAACCCAGTAAAAATTTTTATACTTGGCTTTTTTAATAGTTTTATCACAAAAAGTGCATTTTATGATACAAAAAAAACAAGGAATTTGTAGATATTTCTCATAGAAAAATACTGCGAATATGCAAATTTTCCGCGAATAATGCGGGGAAACGTTCCCGAGAGAAATCTGCGAATATGTGAGTCCGCGAATCCGGAGAATGCAAATACGGAGGGTCTACTGTACTCGCGTATCATGCAACTTTTGTAGACCTAAGTTTGGATCTAATTTTAAGGGGGTCACATCGTACATGAGATATAAAGTTCGAGTATATAGTAATCACATACGTATTAGTATTGTATGATGAAATACAAACATAATGGATATGGATATTTTCCATGGATCTTTTAAAAAGTTATGCTTTACTTCACTGCATCCAATAATACGTATTATATATATTTTCATATTACTATTTGTTTGTACTATTATAAAATACAAACATAACAATCAATGTTTTGGTTTGGAAATCAGCTGAGGGAAATTGTGAGGTAAGTTTATTTTGCTGTATTGAACTCAAATCAGAGCGACTTTCTTGCCTCTAGTTAGTGTAAATGAGTCTCAAGATACGCTGTTTATATGTGAAAAGGTTATTTAACATTATACGAAGTGTTTTCAAGTCGAAATATCACTTAAATATGTATCATTTGTGAACAAAATTTATATTTTTTAGTATAAGGCACTGTGGGTATGTTTATTTATTGTGTAATAAAAAATCAACAGATTTCATTCGATATTTTCACTTGTTCGTCACAGAATACTACTGCGAGCTTTATGTATTTATCTTTTATTGGAATGAAAGCAGTAAGACGTGTTCTTTCATGCCTAATTGTTTTGATTAAAACACGTTTATCTCAAATTTTGTTTATGGTCGATTTTGATGGTGCTACAGCAAAGTTTGCGAGAGAGTCATCTGTGTTGCCGATGCACGATGATAGTTGTAGCAGATCAACATTTCAAAACGAGTACTATAACATTACTGATGATACTTTTGGAATTCTCTTTTTACTTTTTTAAGCTTAACTAGAAGATAGGATAGATTAAGAGGTGGAGGAAAAGGGGTTAGCTTAACTAAAAAATGGAATAGATAAAGAGGAGGAAAAGAGGTTAGCCTATTGTTATTTTGTATCATAAATTTAACTTGCATGATACATGATAAAATCATATTTTAAAGGTGAAAATTTGGGGGTTGTATAATATGTGAGATCACGTGTTACATGAGTATGTACGGTATACACATTTTTAGTGGAGTTGTCTTGAGTTTTAACTAGCAAAATACAGGCAGTCCACAGGTTACGACGGGTTCAGCTGACAGCGTTCCGAGGTTAAGGCGCTTTTGAATTATATTCATCAGAAATTATTTCTAGGGTTACAACGCCTGCAACGCTGATCTGGCCCAAGAAATATGACACCAAAAATGCAAAATAATCAATATTTTTCATGGCTGGGTGCACCATATTACATTTATTTGTAATCATTTTGACATGAAAACTTTCTGAATGTTGGAAATATTTTCAACACTGCAGAATTTTAGAAGGCTCAGCATGTTTTCAGTTACTGAACTAGCATATACATTTTTTGAAACAAGTGTTTTGTGAATTTCAAAAATTTGACATGCTTCTGTCTGGCAAAGTTTTTATATTGTCTCCTAGATGTTTCCAAGTATGTATTTTGAGGTACAGTATCATAAATGCTTGCTGCTTGATTGCCTTTCTTGTTAGTTAAATTCCATTTTGACAAACTTCAATACTGTAATTATTTGGCTTGAGGCTGCTTGCTGTGATTAATGTGTGTACCATTGAATTTGACTTATCATGATACCTATTAGTAAAAGGTCAGAACTGTATTGTTAGTGATCATTGTGCTCAGGATACTATGAGAAGGAAACCAGAGACATTTCTGAGCTGAATGACCGGCAACAGTAAGTCAGTTTATCCACTGTAGCCAGGGAAACAAAGGAGGGTGTGAAAGACCAGGTGGTTAACCTTGCTGAAAGGGTTTCTCTCTGCTAGCTATTTATTTAGAATACCCATCTAATAATAAGAAGAGAAAAATTGTGAATCCTTCAAGCCCAAAGTGTAGGGTATGTAAAGCAATGTTGGAATATGAACTTGTGTGAATGGAAGGTGGCTAAATGGACTTAACCATGATAAAGAGTTCTGTAAAACTGTTTAAACTAAATAGCCAGTGTTTGCATCATAGAGTAGCTGTAGTATGGCATTTGACCATGAACGCCAGCATCATCAGAGAGTAACTTTGAATAGATGTGTAAATTTTATTTCAAAATTGTCTCATGAAGTCAGTTTAATGAGTTTATGATTTAATTTTTTACAGTGTAGTCGCTGTTTCATCCTCAAGGAGTTACCCATTCTATGGTCTATCCAGAGCTCCATGGTGATCAGACTAATGTCAATTAATTCCCTGTTAGTTGGTCTTGTGGCCGGGTATTGTGTCGTAATGATAAACAGTAAATGGACAATTATTTTTCCTAAGGGAATACAAAAGTATTTTTTTTCAATTGTTACTTTGCTAAACATTTTAAAATCTTGAAGATAATGATATTATACATATTTGGTACAATAATTCCAATAATTACTATTTTTATTGATGTACCAACTATAGCTTACATCAGCTGATTGAGCTATTTAAAATCTAATAAATTGGGTGTTGTCTTATATGGCAAACATACTTCTAAACCTATATTTTTACATGAAAAATGGTGGTCATCTTATACGCTAGTTGCCTTATATGCCAGCATATACGGTACATACAACCAAGAGTGAACTAAGAAGGCATTATTTTTTCTGGTCAACTATGTAGTGCTCTGAAACCAGTGCTCCGTGATTAAAGATCTTTGTTGCCATGATTTCATTACAGAGGATCATGGAAACATCCAACGTGAAAGCTAGGTGCATAATTTTAAGTTCTAGTTAAAACTTGGACACAGCCTGGTGCACCAACCTGTCTGTGTCAGCTCGCCGCCAGGAAACAGGAACTGTGAATCCAACAGGTCCCCTTTCCTGAGCTACAACAAGGACTCAGGGTCAACTGATCTTGCCATTCTGGACAATGCTACGTCTCTTCTGATCAGAAGAAGATTAGCCCACAAATTAACACTAAGATGGGCAAGATACAAAAACGCCTTGCCCCCAGACTGTAACAAACTGGCAAGAGAAGATGCACTCACCAACCCTTCTGCAGACCTGTCAGACATAATCTTAGCAATAGCTGACAACCACAAGTCCTAACCACGGACCGTCTGGAACATGGAGGCTGCCATAGACTCCATCACCGAGGCATCCTGCGGTGACAAGACCAGCACCACCGACCTCACCTGCTCCAAAGTCAACCATGGCTAAGACGACCAAGCCTGAGTCCTACTCTCCAGATTGTTGAACCCACAAATAAGATCAACAACCTTGGTAAAGGAAGACAAAAACTCTTGTGTGTCTCCTTCCTCCTGCTCTGGCAATGGAGACCAACGACGAGAAGATGATACAGGTTTATCCAACACGCTTTCCTTGTGCATACCAACTGCAGACCCAGCAGCCAAAGAACCTGAAGCACCAGCCAACACAGATGCTAAAGACCTGTCCGGACTGGGGCCACGTGCCAACTCCTGCTAGGAATCAATCTCGACACTAGGAACACTAATACGAACACTTGCAATAGATGACTCAAGTACGTGTCCGTGCGGAGCAGTCACACGTTCGTGCGACAGTGAGAAACATCTTGAACTCTTTACGCAGAACAAGAATTCCTGAGAGTCGAGCCACGAACAGCATCAACAGGAGGGGAAGGCAAACACCTTGGCTGCACCACTTCCGCTTTCAGAACTTTTGATGTTTTCACAGGCGCCTTAAGACCCTTACGATGACAAGTAGGCACCAGAGCAGAAGCAGGAGGTAAATCACCAACATGCACATATATGTGCAATACATGTGCAAGGCTGGAACACGCTCGCGTCCCGATGAAGAGGGCAATGCATTAACAGCGGATTGCACAGGGAAAGGAGACAAAATACTAACACTCTCAGGAACACGGATGTACCGCTCTTCACTTGTTGACGAAGAAATAAATTCCTTAACCCTCCAACGCTTGATATGCTGACGCGATGGAGGGGAGAGAGACAGCACTCCTCCTTTACACACACTCTTGGCAGGCAAGGGGGGAGGCGACACAACACAATTGCCCACAGCCTTCTCAGCAGAGAAAGCAGCAAACCTATCCTCCGAAACAGTCCAATCTCTTGAACTGCCTGACATAAAGCCTCGAACGGACCCGCAAGAGAGGACGCAGACAACACGGTTTTCACCTGATACGCACACGTTGCCAGAACTCAAGATTCCTTGCTTTTCAATCTCCTGTTGTTTAACCAGATCCAGCTAGGCACTAGAAAATTATCCTATTGTTAAGACCTCAGGTTTGTAGCTATGAAAAATACAAATTGTCTTGAAAAATTTGTCATTTTAACTGTTGAACAATGATTTGTCTGTGAAAAGCTGTGAACCAGCATTTATCTTGAGCACATGTTGGCACTTCTCAAAATTTATGATCATCATTTGTAAAAGCACAAATTATTTTGAAGAATTTATCATTTTATGTAGAAGTTTTATCCAAACAAATGTTCCACAATTTTTATTATTGATATAATAGGTAATCCTTTCAGATAACAATTGTCTATAATAGCCTACTAGGCAGCAGCCTACAATGTACATAGATTCAGTGAGAATAAGTTAGTTAGACTGTAGTAGATATTGTCTGTAGCCTATAACCTAGGATTATGTATCCTTACAGCTGAACAAAAATATTCTGGATTGGGTAGTAACCTGAATTAAGGTAAGATTTAAAGACATCCTATTAGGCTATGGACATAGGAACCTAAGTTCACACCAAAGACCTTGGGATTAGATAAATGGCTACAGATTTTTTTTCCTTTTATATAGCCTGTATACTTAAGCATAGCCTTAGTACTGTAGGCTATCATGTGCATACCCTTAAAGAGGAATTAGATCATTTGGATTGGTTAGTCAATAACCTAGACAAGGTTATAGCCTAACTATAAAGTTTCACTTTAGTGAGTTTCTGTTTTATATAGTAGACTAAAAACAGTAGATATAAACAAGCCTGGTTAGACAAAAATGTTAGCCTAACAATGAGTTTACATATGAGTAAGTTAATATTTTTACTTAGCATTTACATTATGAATGATCTACTTAGCATTTACATTATGAATGATCTAGAATAATCAGGGTTAGGCAATAGTACCCTATGATCTAGAATAATCAGGATTAAGCAGTAGTACCCTATGATCTAGAATAATTAGGATTAGGCAATAGCTTGATCCGTGAACTCCCAGCATCCCTCAAGGTGCGTGATTCAAAAGTTTTCGCCAAGTAGGCCTATAACTATTTTTCTGCGCAATTTTAAGAAAACTTTTTTGCGGCGACGTTTCGTACGTCAATTCGGCACCCAACAGACAATTTTCGTCGACGTTTAATATGTCCAATCTTCATTTAAGGGTTAAATATTATTTAAAACGCACCAAGACAATCCGAGGCCCGTCTTGTAATCCCTGGTGCTTGGTCAAGGATCCGTCAAGGCCCTTTTCCAAGAATGCTATGGCGTTCTTTTTAAGGGACTTAATTACAGAGGCGCACACGCATCTGCAAGAGAGAGAAACAACCATGTAGAGAGTAAAGGCGCATGAAGTGAGAGCAGTGGCGACTTCTCTAGCATATAAAAAGAACCTGTCTCTAGAGGCGATACTCCAGGCTACATACTGGAGGTGTAACTCAGTGTTTGCGTTATTTTACCTCGGTGACGTGCAAGCGACTTTTGAAAATTGCAGTATCTTAGGTCCCTTGGTAGTGACTATCACAGTGTGGGGAAGGGAATGTAGGAAGTCATTCCTTCCTTACTTTTATTATTGTGACCTATCAACTAGCGCTACCGCGAGTTTTGAAATTCTGTGCTCTGACATCAAGAGACTATAGCTGTATGTAACTACCAGGTAAGTATACATAAAACATTATTTTATCATAATGTCATATTACATAATGACCCCTTCTGTAAGGACCTGTTTGAGGAGCCTGGTGTGGTTAAACACTTACCAGCAAGCCTGCTGCCAACAGAATTGTACAGAGTACTCTTCTTCTTCTTCTTCTTCTTTTTTCTTCTTCTTCTTCTTTTTTCTTCTTCTTCTTTCTCTCCAGAAAACAAAAACCTGAAATTTCCTTTGCAAAAAAAAAAAAAAAAAAAGGCTTTAAGCTTTGTCACCCCAAAAGTTTTTGTAAAAGATAGGTAGGTGGTCGGAAGGGACAACAACGGCATCAAGGAAATCTTTTCTACTAGGTCCAAGGACTCTTGTAGGAAACTGAAAAGCAACACCTGGAATGCCTATCAAGGGCAAAGACAGATGAAAAGGTGGGTACCAATAAGAATGGTATGGGTGGGGGTCGACTTCAATGACACCACAGGCAATGGAAAACTCTCTCTTTGGGACACAGCTTTATTTTTAAGCAGGCTGGGGTGGAAACAGTCTCATCCCTCCCCCTCCTGTAAAGGGGTTCTTCTAAAATTCAGACTCCTCTCTGGAAGGTTACATGCAAAAAGGCCTGTTTATGAGAGCCATAGAGAAACTTATATTCGCCACCACACACGTCTTCAAGTGTCCCCAAAAAGCATTTCTCCAAACAAAGCGTGATCCTAGACCTGTCAACATGGAACAAGCACATTGTTTGTAAAATTTTCTGAATAATTACTGTTGCCCTTGTACTTTCAATCATTCCAAAAGGGACGTGGACAACTACAGATCTGAAAGATGCATACTACTAGCACGTTCCTGTCACCGTTCCCTTTTGGCCCTTCCTAGGGTTCCAGATAGGAAAAGATATGTACAGGTTCAAAGTCATGCCTTATGGGCTTAACATTACCCTAAGAAATTTGACAAAATTACTATCGGTACTTGTTTGAGAAATCAGGAATACAACTAATGCCCTGCCTAGTAGTCGATCTGGGAGCCTACAAGAAATTGTGCTTAAAATGCCTAAGAGCAGTGGTCAGCAGACTACTACAGTCAAAAGGTTTTATGATTTATTGGGAAAATCCCGCCTCAAGCCCACTAATGCTTTCAGTAGCTGGGACTGTGTTGGGATACTTTTCACAGCCTGTGGTCTCTCCCCATCATACTCAAAACAGAATAAAGCAAGCCATCAAACATGCTCTGCTCAGCCCAGAGTTTCCAAACAGCAATTAGAATGAATGACTGGCCGGTTGCAGTTCGTATCAATAATAGATCCAGTACTCAGATTGTAACAAAAGAATCTGAACAAAATCTGGCTATCGCATGCAAGGAACAAGATGTTAGATCGACCTCATCAAAAGATTTTAAAAAGTTGGGGAGCTACTTCAGCCTTAGTCCCAGAAGGAATCTCTGGAGAAACAGGTCACCCAGACTTCTCAGTCTGTGCAAGTGACAATACATATAGATGCCTTGTTGACAGGGGTGGACCTTAAAAAGATTGTCAGGTGGCAGGGAGTTATTCAGCTACTCCAGGGAATTGTCATATCAGTTTCCTGTAGCTGATGGCTGCTCTTCTGTCTCTCAAAAATCTTGAAAACCTCCATAAGAGGGACACATTGGGTTGTTTCTAGATAACATGATTACATGTCATACATCAAAAGGTCACGATCACGCTCACCTCCTCTCAATATGATGATGCTGTCCATCCTTCAGTGGCACAAGCAAGGAAATGGCACTTGTCTGCAATTCATCTCATGGGTTTCTCACTGTAATAGGTGACTCCCTATCAAGAAATTTTCTTATCCCTGTAGAGGACAAATGCCTTCCAGTTACAACAATCATTGCATACAAGGCAGCATTAATGGAACCATTGCTTTATGGATTCAGGATTGGCTCAAGCATAAAAGTTGTCACTTCCCTTCTGTGGTCCTATGCACTACAAAGACCTGCTCTCAAAAGGCTCCAATTACTTGGTCCCTGAAGAAGATTCCTAGACTTTGAGCAGCCCCTCAATTCAGCGGAATTGATACAGCCACAACTCACAAGCTACAATAGGCTATCTTCTTGATTGCATTAGCATCAGGAGTTCATATTAGCAAAATGGGTTTTCTTAGATAGGGATGATGCATAACGCAAATGGCTGACCATCAGTTATTTTATTATTGTACTCCTGCCTGTCATTCCTGACCAAGAATGAGAATCCTTTAAAAAGAAATTCTTTTATTCCAAGTAAACTAGATTTAGCAGACAAAATATCAGGTCCAGCACTTAAGGTTTACCTAGAGATTACGACGAACATCACAGAAGGTCCATTTTTTCCTATACTCTAGCAACACTATTGTCATGAGCTCAAGCAAATTCCAGTACACTGTGTCTCGGTAGGTGGCATGGATAGTTCTGACCCATAGGTGCTACACTGGCAAATGACGGGTCTTCCTAACAGGTGGGTATGTTAACTATCACTAGGGAAGGTTTAACCTTACTGCAACTATACCCAGCATGCTTAGGGAAGTCATCACAGAACTTCACCCTAAAAATGTAAATTTGCACTTAGTTTCTTAATCTTTGCTACCAAGCCTTAAGGTAGTTGGAATAAAAAATGTGGCCTTGAACCATATGGCTTGACCCTGGACCAGAATTATTTTTAGGTTGTTGGAATTAAAATTTGAGAGCTTTTTGTCACATTAATTAATTTATAAAACTCTTTGAGGACGAGACAGCAACTACTCTATAAAAAAACAGGTTTTGACGTAGGAAAAGCTATTTTTGGTAATTACTGTTGAGTCCTCACAACCCTCCCACTTCCTTGACAAAAAGGATAAGGGATCATCCTCCATTAACCAACAGAAAGTAATGGCTTCTTGTGCCAAATTTGGTTGTAAGTAAACAATATAACAGAGCGTATGTGCATAGCCACTTCTTCTTGGGTGTTACTTGATGTAGGTAAACTGGGTTCAGCATTTACTGAGGATAAGAGAAAGTGTCCTCTTATCCTGAGTCCATTTATACTCAATCACGTTATTAAGTTTATCATTACGACACAATACCCAGCCACAAGACCAGCCAAAATAGAATTTTTTAACAATAGTCTGGTCAACATGGAGCTCTGGATAGATCATGAAAAAGGGAACTCCTTGAGGACTCACAGTGACTACCAAAAATAGGATTTACCTATGTCAAAGCTCTTTTGTTTTTATTATTATAGTAAGCTTCAACTTCGCATTAGGATCAAACCAAGGACTCTCAATGGAAGGCCAGAACAATACCATTAGCTTATTCAGATAATAAAAGAAGCTGGAACTTCAGTATTTACAATGTCTGGGGCTTTTTTTGTGGTAGGCTGCATGGTTCGTACACCAATGGCTTTTAATCAACATATTAAACCTCAAGTGACTTAGTTGACAGCATCTTCAAATTATCCCATAGAGTGAACATGATGGGAGTTAACACATAAGCATGTGTGTAAAATAGATATATATTTCTACTTTACTTCAGGATCAAACCCAGGATGCAAATGAAAGGCAAAGGTAGTACCAACTGACTCATAGTAAAGGTTAAAGAATAGTTGGAGCCAATTATTAGGCTTTACTTGGTCAGACTGCAGACTGCATGCCAGAGAATTTTACCAAATTTCGATCACCAGTCTTTCATTTAATAGTATTTCATTTGCATTGCCCCTTTTGAGTGAATATTATGAAAATAACAAGTCCTGTGGTATAGAAATAAAGTTCACCTGACATCCAGAATTGAACCCTGAACTTAAATTAAAGGAAGGTTTGCTACCAATCAACTTGCACAGGTCATAAGAAGAGGTTAGAACCAAATTATTTACACTGTACCTTGCATTCTATTGAGATTCACCCTTTCCCAGCACACCAGCAACTCAGTTGATAGCATTTCATTCATATTACCCCCATTTTACCAAATAATATTATGGAAATAACATGATCTTATTTGTAACAAACACATTTATCTGTTCATCTGTCAAGGAGAGTGATCTTCCCCCTTCAGGAAGACACAATAAAGTTTGAGAAGCACTGCATCTGTCTCACTATAGAACTATTAGTAGCAGGAAAAATAATATTTGACCACAAGAAACCTTGTGTTTCTCCAGTCTAAAGTCTAAATATGTCAAAAGGGAAAAACCATCAGTTAATTTACATTAGTACTGACACTGGAAGACTTTGTGACTTTCACATGATCTCTGAGGGTCACCAGTCTATCTGCTGATTGGACCTGGTAGTAAGCAGTGGCATTTCCATTCCAACCCAACCTTCAATACCTGTATCCCTTACCTGACTTTTCATTCCCATTAACCAGTATTCCCACAATAATTGGTTCTTGCTCAGGTTGCTGTCATAGTAATTGCATTGATGCCCCCTTTTCTGCTATTACGTGGTCAACTTTTGCCCCCCCCAGCCCCAAAAGCGTGGCGGCAGCTTGATATTAATAGGTAGTACCCAGTTATTGGTGATCTGGTTTTATGGTGCTTGGCTAGCTACGACAGTAATTGAATTTTTGGTGTTGGCATGTGCTGATCCCTGCTTATCAGCACAATCTGTATGTGTGTGTATTGTTATATATATATATTATATATATATATATATATATATATATATCTATATATATATATATATATATAATAGAATATATAGAGAGAGAGAGAGAGAGAGAGTGTCCCCGGCTTACAGCATTCCAAGGTTACAAAATTATTTCCAGGGTACAGCGCTTATGATGCCGATATGATGGAAGAAATATTACTCCAAAAATGCAAATTGATCAATATTTGAAGTAAAAATTCAGTTTACATAGTTTTTAATACACCCAAAAGGATTAAAAGTAAGGTTTTACTGGATTCTTTACCATTTTCCGGCTTACGACAATTTTCGGCTTATGCCGCACCTCAGCGATGGAACCTCGTTGTAAGTTTGGAACTGCCTGTGTATGTATATATATATATATATATATATATATATATATAAATCATAATATATATCTATATATATATATCTATATATATATTAGATATATATCATATATATATATATATCCTATAATATTCTATATCAGAATGATATAAGATATTTATATTATAATTTATATTATATATTTATATATATTATATTATATATGATATATATTATAATATATATAATAATATATATATTGTTATAGTATTATAATATATCATATATATATATATATATATAAATATAATATCATATACATATAATATAATATATAAATATATATATAGTATATATAGTGATATAATATATATATATCATACTTATTAATATATTATAGATACATATATTATATAATATATACAACACATACACATAATATACTGATATATATAACACAGACACATATAACATATTATATACCATATATATATACATCTATATATATTATATTATATATATATATAATATATATATTTAATATATATCATATACATATTATTAATATACAGGGGTGGAACCCCCCGTATTCGCGTTCTCCAGATTCGCGGACTCACACATTCGCGGATTTCTCTCGGGAACGTTTCCCTGCATTATTCGCGGGAAAATTCACGCATTCGCGGTATTTTTCTATGATAAATATCCACAAATTCCTGGTTTTTTTGATGGATTTCATCATAAAATGCACTTTTTGTGATAAAACTATTAAAAAAACCACGTAGGAAAATTTTTAGTGGGTTTTTCTTGAGTTCTAACTAACAAAATAGGCTGTTTTTAGCATTTTTACAGGGGTTCCAAACATTTGCGGATTCTAACTATTCACGGGGGGTCTGGTACGCATCCCCCGCGAATACGGGGGGACCACTGTATATATATATATATATATATCATAATATAATAACTATATATATATAGATATATATATATATTATAATTATATATATATATACATATCTATACATATATAGTGTGTGTGTGTGTATATATGTGTGTGTGTGTGTGTGTGTGTGTATATATATAGTGTGTGTGTGTGTGTGTGTGTGTGTGTGTGTGTGTGTTATCGGTGGGGTCTGTTCTCGGCCAGGTGCTGATAAGTGAAAACTGCCATTAACTGAAACTCAGCGATTTATTGGGTATATGGCACCGAGTTTCGGTTAATGGCACCTTTGTTATGGTGCCATAAGTTGCCGATTTTAAGCACCATAAAACTGAGACCGCCGATAACCGGGGACTGCCTATATGTATACAAACATACATACATACAGTGTTCCCCCTGTATTCACAGGGGATGTGTACCAGGCACCCCAGCAAATAGTCAAAACCTGTGAATAGTTACAACCACCACTGAAAAATGCTTATAATTGACTATATTGAAAGTTCAGATACCAAATTTATACCTTAAATAACGTCCTACTTCAAATATACTTTAAATTACTAACCTATTACTGTATTAATCTTTGGGGTTATATTATTGATATCATTTCAAAGTCATCTTAAACATTTTACCATAAAAATATATACCTACAGCCAATAACAGAGAGAGAGAGAGAGAGAGCTTACCTTACAGGCCTTACATCTTGTTTGGGTTGCCCTAGGTCCCTCAGTGTGAGGCCATTCTAATGTCCACAAGAGAATTGCTAATGCATCTTCCAATCTTGGATGGCCTGGGATGCAGCTGGGATATTTTTTGAGCTTATTCTTTAACACATCTATGCTCACTCCTGATATATTCCTCGGATGAGCGGGAAGTGCATTGAATAGACGCTGCAGTGTCGATGCTGGTGCATAGTGGATTAATGTCCTGTGTGCTTTCCTTAGTTTTCGTGGTATAGTTTTGGGCACCATTAATCTATCTCTGCTTGCTCTTTCTGATATTTTTAGCTCCATGATGTTTTCAGCATTTCCTTCTATCTGTTTCCATGCCTGAATTATCATGTAGCGTTCTCTTCTCCTTTCTAGACTATATAATTTTAAAAATTGTAGTCTTTTCCAGTAGTCAAGATCCTTAACTTCTTCTATTCTAGCTGTACACTCTCTATTTGTGCACTATCCTTTTGGTATTGTGGGTACCATATCATATTGCAATATTCAAGTGGACTATGAACATAAGTTTTATAAAGCATAATCATGTGTTCAGCTTTTCTTGTTTTGAAGTGCAGTAACAACATTCCCATTTTTGCTTTGCATTTTGCCAGTAGAATTGCTATTTGATCATTGCATAATATGTTCCTATTCGATATCACACCAAGGTCTTTAACTGCTTCCTTATTAGTGATTGTCTCGTTATTAGGTCCCCTATATGCATATAGCTTTCCTTCTCTGTCTCCATAGTTTATTAATTCAAATTTATCAGTTAAATACCATCCTATTTACCTCTGCCTATTCATATTCATATACGTACTTTGTTAAGGTCTCTTTGTAGCGCGTTCCTATCTTCATCACAAGTAATTTCTCTACTTATTCTTGTGTCATCTTTGAAACTACTCGCTACTGAGTCCTTAACATTACTGTCTATGTCTGCAATCATAATAACAAACAGCAATGCAGCTAGCACTGTACCTTGTGGCACACCGGATATTACCTGAACTTCATCCGATTGCTCATCGTTTGCCATAACTATCTGTTTTTTGTAGTGTAAAAATTCTTTTTTCCATCTCCCTACTTTGTCCACTATATTAAGTTTTCTAATTTTCTTCGCTAATATATTGTGGTCTACCTTGTCAAAGTCTAGATAAACCACACCTGTTTCTTTTCTGTTTTTCATATTTTTATATATGCTCTCATGGTGGACTAATAGTTGGGTTTGTGTACTTTTTTGGCTACAAAACCATGTTGTCCTATATTAAACAAATTATTTTTTATTAAATGTTTCATGATATTTTTCTTCATTACCCTTTCATACACTTTCATAATATGTAATGTTAGACTCACAAGCCTATAATTAGTTGCCTCTAGTCTTGATCCACTTTTGAAAGTAGGGGTAATATATGCTAATTTGTGCTCATCATAAATCTTGCCTGTATCAACACTTTGCTTTGATATATTTCAAGGGGCTTTGCGATAGAATGAACTACTTTCTTTGACAAAATATAGCAGGGACACCATCAGGCCCAGCTGCTGCTCCATTTTTAATTTCATTAATAGCCTGCACAATATCAGCTTCATTAATATCTAAGTCTGATAAATATTCACTATTTTCATCCCTTATTTCTGTATCATTATCTTCATTATCAATATTAGGGGTAAATTCGCTCTTATATCTTTCTGCAAATATGTTGCATATTTCCTTTTTTTCAGTCATTAATCTCCCTTCATTTCTTATAGGGTCTATTTGTATTCTTCCTTTATTCATCTTTTGAGAGAGAGAGAGAGAGAGAGAGAGAGAGAGAGAGAGAGAGAGAGAGAGAGAGAGAGAGAGAGAGAGAGGATTGATTGGCAACATTATATATCTGACCATCAAGAGTAAAATTATGAATTATTTCTCAGACAGAGAGAATAATAATGGGGAGAGAGTGAATAACTCCTAGACTCAAACTCCTTCCCTTCCACCATATGTATATCAAACTGTCACTTACTCCCCCACCTTCCTTCCTCCAAGTGGATAAAAAGACTGGGAATCACTATTTTTTTTATTAATCTTATTAATATTTGAAAATTAGTCATAAGGTAAACCATTTAATTATACTACAAAACAATTAAGCAAACGTAAGTAAGAGAGAGAGAGAGAGAGAGAGAAATGTTATTGGTATTGTTTAATCTCATTAAACTTAATATTATTTGAAAACTAGTACTGCATATTATTATTTTACCATAAAATGTAGTACGTGTAATGCCCTTAAAGATATACTGTATACATACACTTCCAGCCCAAACAGAGGGCGAGAGTTACCACTATGACATACATGTATCTCGTGTGGCAAGAGAGAGAAAGAGAAAGTTATCCTTATTTAAACGAGTGAAATGGATTAATTATTGTATTTCTTTAAAATACTATCACATAATGAATTTTGAAATTATATATTATTAATATTATTATTATGCAAAAATATTAACCCTTTAACGCAGATTGGACGCATTAAACGTCGACATAAATTGTCTCTCGTGTGCCAATTGGGCGTATTAAACGTCTATAAAAAAAGGGTTTTTTTAAAAATTTGCGGAAAATTACTTATAGGCCTACCAGGCAAAAACTTTTGAATCACGCGCCTTGGGGGATGCTGGGAGCTCACGGATCAAGGCGTTGTTTTGTTTACAATCGTTACACAGGCCGGCAAGCGCGAATTTCTTTCTTGTCGCACTAAAAAGTATCAGTGACACATCTCAGAAATTATTTTGTCACTTTGACATAATATTTGCACCATTTTAATTAGCCGTTACATGGAGTGTTATATATGAAAATGTGTGCAATTTCATGTAGAATACAACAAAAAATACTCATTATTGTAGCTTTTATCAGTTTTGAAATATTTTCATATCAATAACGAGAAGTGCCAAAATTTCAACCTTCGGTCAAATTTGACTCTACCGAAATGGTAGAAAAACTTAATTGTAAGCTAAAACTCTTATATTTTAGTAATATTCAATCATTTACCTTCATTTTGCAACAAATTGGAAGTCTAGCACAATATTTCTATTTATGGTGAATTTATGAAAAAACTTTTTCCTTATGTCCGCGCAGTAACTCTTCCGATAAATTTTTCGTGCGATTGTCATAATGTTTGCACCATTTTAAATTAGCCGTTACATAAAGTTTTATATATGGAAATGTGCGCAATTTCATGCACAATACAACTAGAAACAACCCATGGTTGTAGCTTTTATCAGTTTTGAAATATTTGCATATGAAAAAATATTTTAAAAATTCTACATTCTTTCAACTTTAACTCGTCCGAAATGGTCAAAAACTGCAATTGTAAGCTAAAACACTTACAGTATAGTAATATTCAATCATTTATCTTCATTTTGAAACAAATTGGAAGTCTCTAGAACAATATTTAGATTTATGGTGAATTTTGAAAAAACTTTTTACGTCCGCGCATTACGAATTCATGCATCAATTTGTGATAATATTTTCTCTGTGTTGCTTTGATTGTTTTACAATGTGTTATATACCAAAATTATCGCAATTTAGTGTACAATACATCGAAAAAAAATTAACTTGTTAGCTTTAACCGTTTTGCTCACAGCATGATTTGAATATTAATATATGAAATTTTGTTATTTTAGTATATATTTATATTTATATATATTATATATATATATATATATATATATATATATATATATATATTATATATATATATATAATTATAATGAATACTTCTTTTTCATTTCTGATGGTTGCATACTAAACTTCAGGCAATGACAAAAAAAGGAGCCAAAAATGATCTCTTAATCCTGAAAACTAAGTGCGCTGTGATTTTTTGAAAAAAATATTTTTCCACTTCGGCGCTCACTCCGAGACCCCCTTGCCATACGGGAGACGATTTTTATTATACCCTTTCAGCGTTAAAGGGTTAATAAACATACACATGTATCATAGAAATTCTCTCATCTCAGTAAAAGAGAGAGAAGAGAGAAAAATTACATGAGCTTAAGTGGGAAACACACTCCTCTTCCTGTCACATTACTTGATATATTTGACAGCTGTTGGACCCCAGCCACCTCAGCTAGGCTACCTGGAGTTCAGAGACAAGATGCAGGGTAGAATGGATTATCTTTCATTCATACATAGTTTTTTTTTATTTATAAGCTAAACGCTTACTTTAATGAATTTATATTATTGCTGTTTACATTAATATTGATATTTGAAAATTAAAAAATCATTTATTTATCATACAAAAAAACATACATCTCTGTGAGAGAGAGAGAGAGAGAGGAGAGAGAGAGAGAGAGAGAGAGAGAGAGAGAGAGAGAGAGAGAGAGAGAGAGAGAGAGAGAGAATGGAAAGATTATTGTAGTTTTTCTGTATAATACTATCACATATGATTTTTGTAATTACAGTTGTTGTTATTATTATTATTATTATTATTATTATTATTATTATTATTATTATTATTATTATTATTATTATTATCATTTTAAAATATTAGTAAACATATTATACATACATGTACCATAAAAACTCCCTCCCCTTCTGTCACATTACTTGATACATTTGACAGCTGTTGGACCTCAGTTTGGTACCTGGAGGTCAAAAGAAAGATGCAAGACGACTGGGAATTCCTTTATTCTTACATAATTTTTTAATTTATAAACTAAAATCTTTTTAATTCACTACAGTATTTTCTTTAATGAATTGATTGCTCTATACATTAATATTAATATTAGAAAATTAGTAAATCATTTATTTATCATACAAAAAACTTACATCTCTGTAAGAGAGAGAGAGAGAGAGAGAATTGTTATTGTTATTATGTGATATCATTTAGTCTTATTAAACTTACTAACACAGTATTGATCAATACGTATTAATATTTTAAAATTAGTAAATCATTTTTGTATCTTAAAAATGTATGTAGTCATGAAAATAACATCAAAATACACTAATTAGTGATTATTTATCGTCGGAAAAACCTGCGAATAGATGAATTCCCCGCAAATATGGATTGTATGGTCCAGAGAGAAATCCGCGAATCTGAAGAATGCAAATAGAGCCCACTGTACACAGGCAGGCCCTGTTTTATGGAGGGGGTTCCATTCCGACTGCATTGTAAGCTGAATATCGTCTTAACCACGAAATATCATCAAAAAAAATAAAAAAAACCTTACTTTTATTACTTTGGTTGTCTTGAAAATGTTGTAAACTACATTTTTTTGAGTTTTTCATCAGAAAACCTCCAAATTTTAACTATTCTGACATTTTGGAACCATACATATTTCTTCTATCGGATTGGCTGTGTAAATCCAGAACGTGCATTGTAACCCGGAAAATTGTTTTTGATGAATATATTTGAAAATCCTCATATCCTCGAAACGTTGTAAGCTGAGCCTGTTGTAACCAGGGAACTTCCTGTAGTATATATATTTATACTATGTTTTGTATATCTATTTACATAATTGTAATAGCCACAATACCCTCATAACTTCTTGAATTCTTCATGCTTTATGGATATGCTTGTTACTACAAAGCCCTAAGATTCAAGCGCAAGAAATTTGAAACCGTTATGATGTTCAGTAGATGGAAACCAATCCACGTCACTATAATCATGACAAGGTCAGGTTGTTTACCTGATGAGGTCAGCAATGTGACCTTGTCATGATTATGGTGACATGGGTTGTTTCCTGCCACCGAATGTCATAACAGCTTCAAATATCTTGCACTTGGATCTTAGGGCTTTGTAGTGGCAAGTGTATCCAAGTAATTTATATGTATATATTATAGTGTTTAAAAATATTTTGGTATTACGTATAGTTGAGTTAAGGAATCTTTTATACCTTTTTTCTTTTATTTCTATTCTTAGTTTTGAGATGACCTCTGAAGTCTCAGTGGTGCATGATGTTGCTGGTGATTCAGTTATCTGTTATAGCAAATGGAATGTGCATGTATTTAGTTCCAGGTTTCACTCGAATATAATGCAATTTCCTTTTGTTTTTTTGTTTTTTATTAGCTAGCACAGCAGCTATGGATATGAGGGCAGTTTGTAAGTTTGCTTTGCTACCCATTCTTTGGCAGTTTAGTTTTATTGTCTATCCTTTTGGTTTAATTTCATTTTTCTTTTTTTTTTATTACGTTCTCAGGGCAGACGCCCCAGTCATGGGCCACCTCTGGGAGTTCATTATGGCTGAGGATCTCTTTGAATATGGGTATGGAGATAAAAGAGAGGGAGTGCTGTAGCATGTTTCTGATTTCTTTATCCTCTTTTCCTTTCTAATCCATTTTGGGATTAACATAGAGTAGACTTTATTGCATGCTGTGTGAGATATTTTAAAACTTATTATTAAAACCTTTTGTTTGTTTTTCAGGTTTTTTTGCTATGAATAACTAGGTAGGGAAAAGTTTAAGATTTGATAACTGATCATATAAAAAAAATAATTGGCGTTAAGTATAGTTGAGAAAAATTAGTAGGTTACAGTTCTTTTTGGTATAGATTTGAATGAAATCCAGGTTCAGTTGGAAGGACATATAGTAAAAATGGTGCTTACCATTAAGAAAGCAAAGCCTCCGTGAAAAATTATTGGCCTTAAAATTTTGTCCTTTCATCTGCCTTAGTCAAATATTTTAGTGTACAGTCTTTGTTGCAATGAATTCTTAGATTCTTTCCTTTAATGTTGCCACACAATTCATTGTGCCTTGAACTACAAAGGAGAGTTATTTGAAAACCAGTTTCCTTGTTAACTACATTTGTGTTCATGGTTGTGGGTTTAATTATATTGATGTACAGGTGTGAAAGCACATTGTTATTAGATAATCAAGGTCTTATGAACTAGTTATGGGAAAACTAGTTAAAATACCAAATATTGGAAAAGAATTAGTACTGTACTTTATTTAATTTTGCTGAATACATAAGCTTTGTAATCATTTGCCTGGCTTTAATAATTTCAAGATAGTGCTAGTTATGCATACAGATTTTTGTGCAGTAATTGCTTACATGTTGTACTCGAGTTTGGTAAGGTACGATATTACCCTGAAATATAATTGCTTTTGAAATATTCCTATGCTGCGTGTGCTTTGTTTGCATGAAACCCTTCAAGTTGTATAGTGTAGAGCTTCTAAGGTATGGCAACATTTACTAATATCTGATGCATGGACACTTTTTATTCTATGAGTTTCCTCTTATACCCTCCTGGAGTAATTTAATTATTGCATGACCTTTATCATATAGCATAGTTTAAGAACATGTAAGTTAATGCCCATGTCTTTTTAAATTCAGTTTTCATATCATTAATATTGTTTTTGTTGTAAATTTTAAGTTTTTATTTCATTACATGTGACATGATAGTTAATATTAATATGATTACTAATTTATTTTTTAAGAGAAAGTTTTGTAGGGATATTCATTGGAGAGTAAATCATGTGCAGTATCTAAATCAAAGTCTTTAATCTTTCATGCATTCTTGGTAAGTAGACCGTAAGTTCAGGTTGTGTTTCTATTTCTTGCAGTTTTTAGCAAGTGTGAAAACTAGATCAAAATTGCAGTTTATGTAAATGAACACTATGTTGCATTAAACTTTTATAGTTTTCAAAATAGCATAGGTCATCTGATGGATTTTTAGATAATTGGTCATAATAGCGGGTTAAAAAAAACTCCCTTTCAATTGTAGTTATAATAAGTATTGTTTCCTTTTGTATTGGTGTGCAAGCAGAAAATTTTAGTTCCTTAGGAAAATGGGACTTATAAAATGATATTTATAGTTTTGTTAAGGTGAGAAATAGTGGACTAATCCACCAAAAAACCTCTTGTAATAATAACCCTAGGGGTCAATAATAACCTGTTGGATAATATTGTATTACTTTTAGAATTTATGCCTAAAAAAATTGAATAGGTTCAGATATGATGAGATCAGTGAGCCAAAACTCCTAAAATAATTTTTTAGACTCCTTAACAAAGGTTACCAAGGTTTTGATCATATTTTGTATTGCATTGTTGTTAGAATGGTTTTACTTTATAATTAAACTAGTTATAGCTTCTCTCCATAAGTGCATCTCTTTTGACAGTTAGTTGTGGTTCACTTGTATATGTCTATATGCAGTATTTGATCCTGAAGTTTCTAACTCGGTTTTTGGCTTATGTCTTTTTATTACATTATCTTGTTATTTTTTAGGAAACATTCATGTGCTTCCTCCTTTTAGATTTTACTTCATATTTTACTTTGTGGATACTAGATTTTGTTGCATAGAGAGAATATCCTCAAGGCATATTTTTGTGATTTTTACTCCATTAAGTCCACAATGTTGATACTCATGATTTATGACATCTTTACGTGGCTTATACCCTTGAGTGCTGTTACAGAGTCATTTCTTTGATTTTGATGGACATCACTTGTAATGTCACATTTCATGTACTATTTTCTCCTTAAATTTTATGGGTTTGGTTTCTTAGATATATATGTTGTTGGGCTAAGAGGTTGAACTCCAGAAAACCTAGCAGATTTTGTATAGATTTTCCACCACATTTCCCCTTCAGATGGATGGGATTTTGTTGAATGAGTCTGAAGCTTCAACTATTCTATGTAACTTTTGACTCCCATCCTACTTTTGAGAAACATCTAATGAAATTTTCAGGAAATGCCACACTAAATTTAGATATTGTTCATAAGGCCTCATATTTTTATCACTTTGATAAAATTTGTGCAACCCTTTTTAGATCATTTGTCCTTCTATAAAATTTGTGCAACCCTTTTTAGAACACTGTTCTCTGGTGCAGATGGCTTCTTCTAACAGAGATTTATCTCTTTTTAGATGGAGTGGTTTGTGGTGGTAGGTTTCTGTTTCATAATATTAGCAATTAGGACATTGATGGTCACAAGTTGTATTTTAACATAGGTCATTTACATTCACAATTGATCCCTAATCCCCTTTCTTGCCAAGAGCAACCAGATTAGCTGAACATCAGTACCAGCTTACAGTAAATGTGCCTCACTGTGGAACTTCTCAGTTCCAGATGTCCATTTATTCCTCACTCCATTGGATTGTGGAACAGCCTCCCAGAGGGTTAATTGTAGTAATTGGAACTTCAGAATTTCAAATGAAGATGCAGTGCATTACTACCCTAACACTATTCTTGCATTTTAATATACTTTATTTTTTCTTTTTTTTTCTTTTTTAACAAGTGAGATCTCTTCTTTCTGTATTTCCCTTTACCTCATCTTTCATCTTCCAAGTGAACACAGTATTCTTTGGAAGCTTTAATTCCAAGTCGTTGGCCCCTGTGGGCTTCTCATAAAAATTGGCTTTATCTTCTGAACAATAATATTAATAATTAATAATAATAGTAGTATATTTAGGCAGAAGACCCTCTTTCAAGTAGGTTATATTAAGGGAGATTGCTGCTTCAGCTGCTTTTGATTTTTTATAGAAATTCTTCTCTGTTCTTCTTATTACAGCTTTATAGTGTTACTTAGACTGGCGAGTAATGTGCCTATGGAGGACATATCAGGAAAAGAGTCAAAAGTTAATTACTGGCAGTCCCCAGCTATTGGTGATCCAGTTTTAGGGGTTTGTCTATCGCCATAAAATCAGTGATTTATGGTGCCATAACAGGCCAAGTTTCGGTTATTGGCACCATAATAGAGTTACGGCACCATAACATACCTAATTGAACTGCAATAAGGGTGCTTAAGGCACCAATAACTGGTTATCAGGGCCATTATGGTGCCATAAATCACCAAGTTTCGGTTAATGGTAGTTTTCACTTATTGGCACACCCCCCAGGAATGGAACCCCTGCTGATAACCAGGACTGCCTGAAATGCTCAATTCAAAGTAAAGTCAAATATGGCCTACATTATCTATGGACTGTTGCAGTTTCCAGCGAATATTCATACTGGTGAAAAACAAAGTTGAAGGCTGACGTTTCTTCTGGTTCTGACCAGATATTCTGAAGGCTGTGGCTTTGAGTAGACTGATGTTGGAGTCATATACTACCCTATTTATAGTCGGGGGGGCTAACAGGAGAGTCCCACAAGCTGACATTTCATTGGGTGGGAGCATGATGCTCATCTCCTTTTGATGGGTGGAAGGTATCTTCCAGCTACTTCCTATAGTTGAAGCTCTTGCTGCTGCAACCTTGCAGACCGGTGGAGCTCGACTGTGTCATCAATGAACGGTGCTTGACGTTGCATGACGTCAGTTGGACACTACTTAACGTCATGGCTGGCAGAATTCTCATTGGCTGCTGGGTGACTGCTATGATCTGGATGACTGGTATGGTTGGTTATTATTATTAATAGGGTTAGTTTTTTCAGACCTCTGAGGTTTGGACAAACTAACCCCTATTAATAATAACCAACCATACCAGTCATCCAGATCATAACAGCCACCCAGCAGCCAATGAGAATTCTGCCCGCCATGACGTTAAGTAGTGTCCAACTGATGTCATGCAACGTCAAGCACCGTCCATTGATGACACAGTCGAGCTCCACCGGTATGGTTGGTACTGTGTTTCATTCTGGTATTGTCATGATTTGGTATACAGTGGACCCCCTGTATTCGCGTTCAAAGGATTCACGGACTCACACATTTGGGGATTTCTCTCTGGAATGTTTCCCCACATTATTCGTGGAAAATCCACCTATTCACAGCATTTTTTTTATGAGAAATATCCTCAAATTCCTGGTTTTTTAAATCAATTTCATCATAAAATGTACTTTTTGTGATAAAACTATTAAAAAACCAGGTATCAAAATTTGTAGTGGGTTTTTCTTGAGTTTTAACTAGCAAAATAGGAGGTTTTAAGCATTTTTATAGGGGTTCCAACTATTTGCAAGTTCTAGCTATTCAAGGGGGGTCTGGTACCATTGTATTCCTCCGTAGGTTTGTGGAGAGGAAAAACACCTCTTGAGTGGTATTTAAAGAGGGGTTTTCCCATTGAATGATGAGGGCCTCTAATAGATGGAGACGTCTCTGTGCTTTGGATAATTCCATCATGGTAGCCTACATTATGTATAGCCAAAGTATGGTTCCTAATGGCTCCTCTTGTGCATGGCAGTATATCTTCTTCGAAAGATGTGTTGTGGTCATGGCAGTATAGGCGACAGGGCATCCATGGGTAGGGCATACTAATTGGTGCACATGTTAGTCTGCTTCAAAGGGTTTCGCACTGGTGGGGTGGGGTTATTCCTCGTTATTAGGTCCCTCGTTTGGTGCTTCTTGTAATAAATAACAAAATCGATGGATTTGTCTTCTTCTGCAGGGGAGATGTTTTCCGTAATGATCTTCATGCACTTTTCATCCTCTCGGTAAGGGGAAGGCATCGTAACCTTGTAGAAGCTCTATATGCCATCCTGGGGTTGGGTTTGGGGCTGTGGGCTCTCACCTATGTTGTACTATCTGTCCAGGACTGCTTAGACTTCCTTATTGACTAGTTTATTTGGATACCTGTTGTAAACGAGCATCTGTGAGGTATGATAGAGTTCTTGATGGGTGCCCTGCCAGGTAGAGCAGTGGCTGAAGGCCATTCTTATGAAAGGCCTGACTGTCGTGCTGTAGAATCTGGCTAGGCACTCACTGTCACCATTGAGGCACATTACTAAATTTATTTTCTTTGTGTAGACAGAAGTATGGAGGCCTTCTTCAGTTTTATTCACAAGGATGTTGAGGAGGGGTAGCTGGTCATTGGTACTGAACTCAGCGGTGTAGTTCAGTACTCTGGAATATTTGACGGACCACTTCTACCTCTTCATCATTGTCAGCTTGAACAAAGATGTCAATATATCTTGCTTAGTACTTGCTGAGAAGTCATATGTGCTTGAAGAATCTCTCCTCCACAGTTCCCATATAAAAGTTGTTTAATAAGACACTCAAAGGAATCCCATTACTTCACCATCCTTCTGGCAGAATATCTGGCCTCTATGGGTAGAGAAGGTGCTTTCTTCATGCAAATCTTGAGGAAGGCCCACTAGGAACCTTCAGGGATGTTGAGTGGTGTGTTGATTGGTCCCTATAGACATGGTCTAAGGTCATGCCTATAGTTTCATTAACCGGACTGTTCGTAAACAAGGATTCTATGTTCAGTAAGGCAATGATTCCTGTTACTGGGTAGTCTCCCATGATGGCGGGAAATGTACGGTGTTTGCCACAGCATTCACAGGGTTGATGATAATGTTGGCATCTCTCTTTTGCTCTCAATCCCTTTGCTGCCTCCTTTAATTCACGGGAGAAGATACCATTGCTGTAAAATCCACATTCTGTGAGAGCTTTGGCAAGTAGAAGAGATTGTAGGAAGTTGGTGGTTCTGATAAGATTATGGCTTTCTTACTGCTGAATGGAGTTCAACAGCCAAGTTTTAATAAAGCATCTTGATCTGGGGTTGGTTATAGTTGATGTATCCCTGAGATAACTGCAGCATATGGAAACCATATCCGCCCCCATTATCAGCCAGTTGCCAGCCTCTACTTCTGCCTTGGCCAAACACCTAAACCACATTTTTACTCCCTATGTACTGAGCAGCTATAACCTGTGTTCATTGGTGGAGTTCCTTGAAGAAATTCGGGACTCTCCAGGAACAGGAATCATGCCTTGGTGGACATAGAATCGTTGTTTACGAATGTCCCAGATAGTGAAACTATAGGCATGATCTTAGTGTCTATGGGGACCAATAAACCCCCCCCCTCCCTCAACATCCCTGAAACTTCCTTGCTGACCCTCCTTGAGACTTGTACAAGAAAGCCCCCTCTCCACCCATAGAGGCCAGATGTTCTGCCAGAAGGATGGTGTAGCAATGGGATCCCCCTTGGGTGTCCTATTCACCAACTTTTGTATGAGAACTGTGGAGGAGGGAGTCTTCACGCAAATATGACATCCCTGCAAGTATGCAGGGTATTGACAACAGCTTCGTTCAAGTTGACAATGAGGAAAAGGTTGAAGCATTTCAGTGTATGTTCCAGAGTTGCAGCATACTGAATTACACCGTCAAGTTCAATACCAACAACCTCGACATCTTTCTAAGTAAAACTGAAGTCGGCCGCCATACTTCGGTCTACACGAAGAAAACCAATTTTGGAATGTGCCTCAATGGTGCCAGTGAGTGCCCAGCTGGATTCAAGTGTACAACAGTCAGGGTTTTTGTAAAAAGGGCCCTCACCTACTGCTCTATCTGGCAGGGCATTTACCAAGAACTTGACCATGCCTCACAGATGCTCATCAACAACGGGTATCCAAATAAACTTAATAAGGAAGTCCAAGCAGCCCCAAACAGATGGTACAACAGAGGTGAGAGCCTGCAACCCCATCTCCAGGAAATCATCAAGATGATCTTCAAGGCTACGATGCATTCCTAGTACTGATAGGATGAAAAGGCCATGGAGGTCATCATAGAAAACATCTCCCCTACAGAAGAAGACAGATCCATCGATTTTGTTATTTATTACAAGAAATGCCAAACATGAGACCTGATAATGAGAAATAACCCCACCCCACAAGTGCGAGACCATTTGAAGCAGACTAACATGGTATACTAATTCATATGCCCTGCCTGCAGATGCCCCACTGCCTTTGTTGGGATGACCACAACACCTCTGTTGAAGAGGATCTCCTGTTGTGCATAAGAAGGGGCCATTAGAAACCATACTTTGTCATACATTATGAAGCCATTTCCCGAGATGGGATTATAAAAAAAACAGGGATAATCGGGAGAGGTCCGTATCAGAGATGTCTCCGTCTGTTAGAGGCCCTCCTCACTCAATGGGAAAAGCCCTCTAAATACCACCCAAGAGGTGCTTTTCCTCCTCACAAGCCTACAGAGGAACATACCAAATCACGACAATACCAGAACGAGAGACAATACCAACCCAGTCATACCTGATCATACCAGCCACCCAGCAGCCTATGAGAATTTGGCCCGCTGTGACGTCACACAACGTCATGCACCACCCAGTGATGAGACAATTCAGCTCCGCCCGTCTGCAAGGTTGCAGCAGCGAGAGCTTCAACTATGGGAAGTAGCTGGAAGATACCTTCCAGCTGCCAATAGGAGACTAACATCATGCACCCAACCAATGAAAATTCAGCTTGTGGGACCCCTTGCTAGCCCCCAACTATAAATACGTTAGAACATGTATCTAACCTCAGTCTACTCAAAGCCACAGCCTTGAAAATGTCTGGTCAGAACCAGAAGAAACATTGACCTTCAACTTTAATATTTTTCGTTATTATGAATATTTGCTGGAAATTGCATTAGTCTATGAATAACTTATGCCAGATTTAACTTAATTTGAATTAAGCATATAAGCAACTTTTTACTCTTTCCTAATATGTCCTCCATAGACGCATAACTTGCCAGTCTTAAGCAATGTTGAAAAAGCCGTAATAAGTAGAATAGAAAAGAATTTCTATAAAATCTGCAGCTGAAGCAGCAATCTCCTTTAATAGAATAATAATGATTGATTTTATATGTGGCCTTTTCAGTTCTTAGTATTTTTTTTCTTAATAGGGCTGTCGATGTTCATATTGTGGCTAAAGGAAATGTCTTCTAAAAAAATTAATTTATTCATATGGTAACCCAAAAAATTAATTCATTCATATGATAACTAAAAGTGGTGTTTGGTCACCATAAAATTTACAAATTGTAGTCTGGAAATCAGGATTTGTTCTCATTGTCTAAGGGCGTAGCGGAATTGCAATGTTTCCAACCGTATCTTCGGTTCATATTCAAGGAAGGGTGGGCTTGAACTGATTAGAATGGGGTCGTTCGATGGTATTTATAGTGTCCCGGGTGCTCTGTCTTGTGAGATCTGAGTTTTCATTGGCTGAACGGGATTAAGTCCCTGAGTCTAGCTGTTTCCCAGAGATGGATGCTTACACTGATCTTCGTGTGCAGACGCTGGAGACTGAGAGGGTAGTATTGGGAAGGTCATTGCTGGTAGATGAAGGCACCACCTGATTGGTCCATTCGATTGGCTCTGGGATCCTGGCAGGCGGCGCCCTATGCACCACCATTGGGAGGAGGGAAGTCTCTTGTGTAGGGCCTCCAGGAGGTGGAGGCGATGGTGGTCTGCCGCCCTATCAATAATTCTAAAATTAGGAATTATGTCCTTTTGGGTTATCCTGATATTGTAGGTGTTTTTAGCATGATTATGGATGGCGCCTTCCTAAGCGTGGCAAGATATCCTCTTGGAAAATCGCATAGTTGTCATACCAGTGTAGGCGCTGGGGCATTCCTGGAGAGTGCATTTGTATTGGTAGACAATGTTAGTTTTCTTGAGAGGGTCCTGCACCACGGGGTCTGGATTGTCTTTCATGATCAGGCCACTGGTCTTCTTGCTTTTGTAGTAAATTATCAGCTTAACCATTTTCGCAGGGTCCGTAAGGGAGACATTCCATTCTATGATGTTGCGAAGCGCTGGCTCGTCCTCTTTGTATTTCTTGTGAAATACTCCCTTGTAAAAGAGAGTAATGTCTTCAAGGGCGGTTGGGCGAGGCTCCTGCTGATACCACTTATCAATTTTTTTTAATGTATTTGGTGATGTCCCAGTTGGAATACCCATTGTTAATTAAAACCTGGGCAACACGCTCTAATTCAATGTGTGTGTCCTTCCAAGAAGAGCAGTGTGAGAGAGCTCTCCTGATGAAGGCGCTGATGGCAGTGCACTTGTATCTCTCTGGACACTTGCTCTCACCATTCAGGCACATGCCCAGGCTTGTGGGTTTCATATACACTTGCATTATGAAGTTCTCGTCTTGTTGCCCGATGAGGATGGTCACGGAATGTTCGATGGTGAAGTTGAGTCTGCTGAGGTCATGGAAGGCTTGTTGCAGGTGCTCTATTTCTTCCACTGTGCTAGCGCTTATGAAAGTGTCCTCAATATACCGGGCGTACATATACAGGTTCTCAATGGTGGCGAATACCCGACGTTCCACAGCACCCATGTAGAAGTTCAGGAAAAGTACTCAAAGGGGAGAACCCATAGCTACACCATCTTTTTGTTTGTACATATGGCCTCTGTGGGTGGAGAAAGGGGCCTTTTTTGTACAAATCTCAAGGAGTTTTCAGAGGGTATGTTCAGGGATGTTTAATGGGGCCAAAAAAAGAATGAGGATGATAATGAAGAAGCTGATCACCCTCAACAGAGGAAAACTTTGGCTCCCACAGAAGAGAGAAGATTACATTAATCTGACCGATTATGTACCTACACAGCCAAACAAGACCGAATTCTATGTATGGGACTCAATTGCCATTTCTCTACCTGACTGAGGCCCATGGAGAAACGCCTTGAGATAGAGTACCTGCTGGACACCATACACAAGCATGAAGATCAGTGCCCCATATGTACTACGGACGCCCTGCAACCCCTCCTCTTGTAATCACAGAACACTGTGATTACAAGAGTGATGTGATCGACAGGTGCCTGAGGGAAGCAGCCAAAGAACTTTGAGCTAAAGAAGATGTCAGGTCCGACAGGCTGATAAACCGCTGCATTTGTACTCATTTCCATTGAAGAATACCATCCCAAGTTGGATGAGATACTGGCAGACAGCAGCAGATTTCAGAGAATTACTAAGAACCCGGTAGATGACATTAAATGTGAGGCTAATAGGATTCTTGAGACTATCATTGCAGCTTCCAACACCCTTCACTTGCTGCCGATCTTAGGGGACTACAACCTTGGCTACATGTATACAGGAATGTTAAAACCCATAAACCAGGGAAACCCGTTATGCCCCATTATTAGCAAAATTCCCACACCCCCCGGAGGAATTATTGCATCGATGGATGGCGAGTCCCTCCTCACGAACGTCCCCATGGATGAAACGATCCAGATAATTCTGGATTGTGTATATAGAGAAGACTCCACGCCCCCATCAAACATCCCTGCACATGTCCTTCAAAAACTCATTGAGATTTGTACTAAAAAGGCCCCTTTCTCCACCCACAAAGGCCATATTTACACACAAAAAGATGGTTTAGCAATGGGTTCTCCCCTCAGAGTACTTTTCGCGAACTTTTGCAAGGGTGCTGTGGAACGTCGGGTATTCACCACCATCGAGAAACTGTCTATGTATGTCCAGTATATTGATAACACCTTCATAAGCACCAGCAGTGGAAGAAATAGAGCAGACTCAACTTTACCATTGAACATTGCTATGACTGTCGCCTCCCCTTCCTTGATGTCCTCGTTGAGCAACAAGAAGAGAGCTTCGTAACGCAGGTGTATATGAAACCCACGAACCTGGGCATGTGCCTGAACAGCGAGAGCGAGTGTCCAGAGAGATAAATGTGCACTGCGATCAGCGTCTTCATCAGGAGAGCTCTCTCACACTGCTCTTCTTGGAAGGAATCACACACTGAATTAGAGCGTGTTGCTCAGGTTTTAATTAACAATGCGTTTTCCAACCGGGACATCACAAAAAGCATTCGAAAAAGCATTGATAAATGATCTCAGCAGGAGCCTCGCCCAACCGCCCTTGAAGACGTTACTCTCTTTTACAAGAGAGTATTTCACAAGAAATACAAAGAGGACGAGCCAGCGCTTCGCAACACCATATAGAGGAGCATCTCCTCTATGGACCCTGCGAAAAAGGTTAAGCTGATAGTTTACTACAAAAGCAAGAAGACCAGTGGCCTGATCATGAAAAACAATCCAGAGCCGTGGTGGAGGACCCTCTCAAGAAAATTAACGATGTCTACCAATACAAATGCCCTGTCCAGGAATGGCCTGGCACTTACATTGGTATGACAACTATGCAATTTTCCAAGAGGGTATCCTGCCACACTCAGGAAGGTGCTATCAATAGATGCTAAAAACACCCACAATATCAGGATGACCAGAAAGGACATAATTCCTAACATTGGAATTATTGATAAGGTGGTAGACCACCATCACCTCCACCTCCTGGAGTCCCTACACATAGGAAAGGATAGACCCAGCGTCAACACCACACAAGAGACTTCCCTCCTCCCAACGGTGGCGTGTAGGGCGCCACCTGCCAGCACCCCAGAGTCGATCAGACGGACCAATCAGGTGGTGCCCCCATCTACCAGCAATGACCTTCCCAATACTACCCTCCCAGTCTCCAGCGTCCGTGCGCAAAGATCAGTGCAAGCATCCACCTCTGGGAGATGGCTTGACTCAGTTCTCACTAGACAGAGCACCCAGAACATTATAAATACCATCGAACAACCCCATTCCAATCAGTTCAAGCCCACCCTTCCTTGAAAATGAATCGAAGATACAGATGGAAACGGAATTCTGCTACGTCCTTAGAACGAGAATGAATCCTGATTTCCAGCCTACAATTTGTAAACTAGAGCGACCATGCACTATTTTTAGGTATCACATGAATAAATTATAATTTTAGAAGACATCTTAACCAGAATATGAACATCGACCAGCTATTAGCAAATATCAGCCCTGATGAGAAGAAAATAATAAGCAGAATTGAAAAGACCATATATAAAATCAATTCCACTGATGCTGCCAACCTCTTTAACAAAACATTATTCAAAATTCCACCTCGATTCCTCCCAGAAATACAATTACACTGAAAATTTAGGCCTTGACTGGAGGACGAAGGGTCTGAAAAAAAAGAAACTAAACTTATCAGGCATAAGGCCGATTTTACTGAGGAGGGAGGAATTTACATAAAAGCTGGACTCTAGTTTTAAAGGCACTATATTTACATGGATTTACAGAGGTCCAGGAACACAAGGGGGGGGACCGCTTTTCAATCCACCCAAACATGTGGTGGGAGCAGTTCAGCTACGGCGTTTAGAAATTTGTGCAACGGATCAAGATTGCAAGCTTCAGGGATTTCCAGTTCCTACCACAGCCAGGCACAGCGTTTGTCTGCAAATAGAGGACACAGGCATAAGGCAGGGGGCACACGAGGACAAACGTTACTCACTACTTTCTTTCAATCAAAAGGCCACTCCTGGGGGAATGAAATGACTGGGAGATTTACACAGCAGAAACTATTTCGTGCCTTAAATTCACTCGGGGGATGTTTCTAGTATCACAGGGGAGTAATTACAGAATTGAGCCCAGAGGGCAGGGGGACTGAAAAACTGCACAAGTCGCCTTGGAAAAAAAAAAGGAAATGAAATACAGACAAAGGTAAAAACAATTCCCTGGTTGAAATGGAACTTCCCTACAGTACCTTATTGATGAGGCTGGTAGTCTTCTCCTTGATGTCTCGGCACTATGGACTTTAAAGTATACTTGGGGCTTCCCAAAGCATGGGAAAGCCAGGCCCAGGAAGGGGGGGTTGGGGGGGGGGGTGAGGGCAGTGGTATCTGGTCAGGAGCAAGGGCTCTGACCAGTCCTAGGTCTGGTGTTCTTCTGAGGGTGGGCTGCTGCTTTCCAGGCCTTTTGAAGTGGAGGCTCTGCAGGGGGTAATTCCAAGCACCAATGGGAGAAGAGACAGCTTTTTCAAGAGAAGAAGGGAGAATGGAGAGAATGGGTTCTTTCCAAGTGGAAGGGGCAACTTGTATAGATGCATTAAACTTGGGTAAAAGACTATTTTTCCTTGGTTCTAGCTTAAAATCTTGAACATAATAATGACCATTGTACATCAGACAGTTTAATTGCTTACCAGTGCATGTACTCATACATAGAGTCAGGTCAAGCTTACAGTAGCTTAAGGTTTCAATAGAGGGTTATAATGCACTTTAGTTTTGCTTCTTGAAGTTTATAAAAAGAAACATTTTTATAAGAGAGAGATATTGTGTTTCATACCAATACAAGATAATTAAAAGTAAACGCAAGTACACTACTTCAGTATTTTCTTAGCATACAGATTTAGACTTCAAGCACAAGTGTTTACTACAAGTTTTTTGTGAGGGAGACAAACATCATAAGGATAATGAAATGAATATCGTAAGATCATTTCCAAAATATGTGCCGCAGTCAAAAGTTGAAATTCATTGCAGGCACCTTGGCAAATTCAGTAGTGTAAATGAACTCATTATATGAATACGTATGCAAAGCGAACATACATAGTTGTAACTGATGTATACTAGTACTACAGTACATAGCAATATCATTAGTCTGACACGACTGACAAGACAACTTACATTATTATCCAGTATAATTTTTTTTTAAATGCACAGGATGGATAAAGGGTCAGATGACCTTGGATAGCTTAAATTAAATACTCTACTAGTGATATATTGTTTATCAATTGATAGTATAGCAGGGGCTAACATATACAGTAGACCCCCTGTATTAACGGGGGATGAGCACCACCCACCCACGCGAATAGCTAAGATCCGCAAATACTTGAAACCCCTTGAAAAATGCTTAGAACTAACTATTTTAATAGTTCAAACAAACAAAGAAATGAAAAATGCCTATACCTGAGTATTTTGATAGTTTTATAACAAAAAGTGCATTTTTTCAAGAAAATACTATGAAAATACAGTAACTTGTGAATATTTCTCTGAAAGATACAGCAAATAGGCGAATTTGTCACGAATAATGGGTATACTGTACAGTCCATAGAAAAATCTGTGATTAGGCGAGTCCAAGCATCATAAGTCTGCAAATAGTGGGGGTTGACTGTATAATGATACAGTATATACTATATTGAGGTCTTTAATATCTTGTTTGGTTCATTGCTTTTTTTGGAGAGATAAGTCAACCTTGAAAATGTTAAGGTTTCAGTCAGTTTCGCAGTTTATTTTACTAGTTTATTTTATTTCTTTCTTTGATCTTTAGGTTTTCTTGTTAAGAAGTTGGATTGTCCTTGTGTATCCATTATGTGAAATGGTTATGCTCAAATTTTAGAGGTGTGAGGGTTCAGAGTTATGTACATATAGCCATATAACCTTATTGACAACTGTACAGTGTAACTGGATATTTTGATGTTGTGTAAAAGAATTAGTATTACGTACTTTTATGATTTAAGGTCGTAGTGTTGCAGAGCTTTGTTTTTCTTGAACATACAGCAATTTAAAGTAGTCCATTAATAGTCCTTTGCTCTCTTAGGTTGGTATCATAGTTTGGTCTTTAAATTTAGATGTAAAGCTCTGCTTATTTTGTGGTTTGTACACTTGTTAATTTCTTCCTCCACCCTGTGGGTGGTTTAATTCTGATAACCAATACAGATATGATGAAGAAGGCAACTGCACGGGTAAAGTGAATTGCGACCCACCAATTCCCACAAGGCTTAAGTGGGATCTTAGTCAGGACTGCCTAACAGCCATTGATGTCTCTTACAAAGTAAGTTATAACTTTCATTTTGTTTACGTTTGTCTTTTAAATGTCTCTTGTATTCAATTTTTCACTTTGGTCAAAGTAAGTTATGAATATCTGGTAACTATTCATCATGAGAAAGTTGATAAATGGCAAATGGACCACTTAACTCAACGTGTGTTCTTAATGTTTGCTATACCTTGCCATTTTTAAAGTATATGAACGACTTGTCTGTTGCTTTCAATTCTTCATAAGCCATCATGTTTTGTTGTCTGTTTAATGACATCATAATTATGTTAGTTTGGAAGTTAGAGTTATATAGTTTTGTCTATTTGCAACAGTTTTAGGTCAGATTTTTTACTCATTAGTTGGAAAAGCAACATAACTTGCTAACATAAAAGGAAAGATGCTCTTTTTACATACAGGAATGGATAGATCTACATTTATGTTACTGTATAAATCAGCTACTTTATCCATATACTGTAGATTATGGGTACAGATGTCGTAATGTTGATCAGTGTCAGAACCAACTTTTAAGACACTAGATTCCAGTCTTAACCTGTTAAGCGTCCCCCCCGGATGAGCTCGCTGCTAACGTACCGTCACGCTTTTTTTGTAGTTAGCGATCATAGCACTGATGATAGTTTTCCAAATTTAATATTGATTTTTATGCTTATTATTCATACTGTAGTTAAGTGTAGGAAATTATTAAATGTTGGAGTAAAAAAAATTTATACTACAATTATTTTATTTCAAAAGAATTCATAATACTGAATGAAAAATATTATACATATATGCACTATTATTCTTTCATATGCCAATCTCTAAAGCAAGGGGCTACACACAATCCTACTTCACAGTGTCAAACCATCTATCTATGTGCTCGTGATTGTAGAGAAAAATGTTCTACATTCTCATCTAGAAACTGATTTGCAAATCTGTTTGTTTCTTTCACGAGGTAATCAACGATTTCATCATCAAAATATTTCTCAAAATATTCTAATGGATTCTCTTTATCCTCAACTGTAAATTTCACGCCAGGATCATCAACAAAAATAAAGGGATTCTCTCTCTCTCTCTCTCTCTCTCTCTCTCTCTCTCCTCTTCTCTCTCTCTCTCTCTCTCTCTCTCTCTCTCTCTCTCTCTCTCTCTGAGTCCAGTCACTCGCAAAGAAAAGGGATCTTCACTCCCGCTATTTGAAGAAGTTTGTATCCTCATCACTGGAGGATTCAGAACTAGAGCTCTCATCATCAAATAGGTCATCAATATCTGACTCCTCATCTAGTATTTGATTGATCTCAGCTGAAGAAATACGCTTCCTCTTTGGGATATTCATTGTGAAAGACTCGAAAATCTATTTTTCTCGATAAACGCCTGAAGCGTATTGAAAGAAAACCAGCAGGACCAGGCAGTTTTCTAGCATAAGCGACCACCAGGAAAGAGTTGCCAGGCTGGGAATAAGTTTCCCGTGTTCTGAGTGTGTTACCAAATGATGTTCCTACAATTTCTATACGAGTAAACGTAATATTACGGGACTGACGGCTTGACAAGCACAGTTAAAGTCTTGAACGTAATATCCCGTTGAAGGCGCTACCGAGTAGATCGCGGTAAATGTATTATTACGTGGGTGATGCTTAACAGGTTAATAAAAGACTTAGAATAAGTTCTGGAGCATTTAGATTTTATCCAAATGCGTAAACACGTCTATAGTGTTTTTCAATTAAAAAGGACTAAAGGTTTAGGGGAAAAAAACAAACAAGTGAAGCATGAACGCTGAATTGGGTATTCAGTTACTAAGTATGTAATTACTTTCTTGAGCCATAGAAGCAGAACGATATCTGGATGTTGAAACCACACTCATATTAAATGATTGATTAAACATAAGGTTGTTGAGGGTTGGGGCCACCTAGTGTTCATGCCATCCACTAGCAATCTTTGAAACATTTGAGTTAAAAGTTTGGGGTGTGGGATCACTTGCCTCTTTTCGATACATAATATCTCGGGTTTTATGCCACTGAAACGGGACTTAAGATCTATGATAAGAATTTCCATATAACTGCAATTGGCCCTAAAATCAAAAAGAATAGAATATTCTTTACACTTTGGGAACTTATTTTTAAGACATGATATTTTGTAATGACCTAGGGTAGCCCTCATTGAGGTTTCTTTCAATTTTATTTTTTTGATGGCTCATCTTTGCAGTTAATTTCCTTCATGAAATCGACAATAGAAATCTATTTTTAAAATTAAGTAAAAAAAAAATTGCTTCTACTCATGATGTTTCTTTCATTTTGGTGTAAAAAGAATATACGTATATAACTTAGCTCAAGATAAAAACTTATGATAACAAAAGAATTCATTTTCCAATATATATTTTGAATGTTTCATACCAATATCTCTCTTAGGCAACTGGACAAGTCTCAGTCTTGGATTTTTTTTTAGACTTATTGAGAGAGGTCCCATTATACAGTGGTCCTCCCGTATTTGCGGGGGATGTGTACCAGACACCCCCGTGAATAGTTAAAACCCGCGAATAGTTAAAACCACCACTAAAAATGCTTGTAACTGCCTATCTTGAAAGTTCAGGTACCAAATGTATATCTTTAATAACATCCTACTTCAAATATACCTAAAATTACTAACCTATTACTGCATTAATCTTTGAAGTTTTATTATTAATATCATTTCAAAGTCATCTTAAACATTTTACCATTAAAAATACATACCTACAGCAACTAACAGAGAGAGAGAGAGAGAGAGAGAGAAGAGACGGAGAGGAGAGAGAGCGGAGGCGAGATGAGAGGAGAGACAATCAATGAAATGGCAACAATCATATAGCTGACCATCAAGAGTGAAATTATGAATTATTTCTGAGACAATAATAGTGGAGAGAGAGAGGAGAGAGAGAGAGAGAGAGAGAGGAGAGAGAGATAGAGAGATAGAGAGAGAGAGAGAGGAGGAGAGAGAGAGAGAGATTTGGAAGGGAGACCTAGAGGAGAGGACATCAATGGAATGGCCAACATCATATAGGCTGACCATCAGAGTGACATTATGATGTAGTTCTGGAGACCAATAATATTGGGAGAGGAAGGGAGAGATAGGGAGGGCGAGAGAGGAGAGGAGAGGAGATAGAAGAGATAGAGAGAAAATAGAGAGGAGAGAAGAGAGAGAAAATAAACTCCTAGACTCCGACTCCTTCCCCTCCGCCAATTCGTATAGCAAACTTCCTTTACTCACCTGCCCACCTTCCTCCAAGTGGATAAAAAGACTGGGAATCACTATTTTTAGTTAATCTTATTAATATTTGAAAATTAGTCATAAGGTAAATCAATTACACTAGAAAACAAATAAACATACACAAGAAAGAGAGAGAGAGAGAGAGAGAGAGAGAGAGAGAGAGAGAGAGAGAGAGAGAGAGAGAGAGAGAGATATTATTGTTACCGTTTAATCTCATTAAACTTAATATTATTTGTAAACTAGTACTGTATATCATTATTTTACCATAAAATGTAGTAATGTCCTTAAAGATATACTTATACATACACTTCCAGCCCAAACAGAGGGCGAGAGTTACCACTAGGACATACTAGTATCTCGTGTGGAGAGAGAGAGAGAGAGAGTTATCCTTATTTAAAAGAGTGAAAGGGATAGATTATTGTACTTCTTTAAAATGCTATCACATATGAATTTTGAAATTAGTTATATTACTATTATTATTATTATGTGAGAATATTAATAAACATACACATGGTTTCCCTGGTACATTCTCTTGAGGGACTTCAAAAAATTATATGGTAACAGTGTTTGCTGAGGGGGATGGGGGGAGGACTCTTCCTCTCTTAGCAAGAGTTCCACCAATAAGCTCTGAAATTCTTTCAGTGGGAGGAGTCATTAGGTATGGTTGGAGAAAGACACACACACACGGAGAAAAAGAAATCTGAGCAGGTTATATCACTGTAACTAAGATTACTGTCTCGCTTTTAATATAAGTTTGTTTTTTAAAATTCCATTTAACTTTCGTCTAAGGCGTTATCTTACCACTGTGTCTGTTATTATATATCGATCATATTCATTATGCAATAGTACTTAAAATTGATCAAAATTTTAGAGTTATATTGGTATTGGAGAGAATCATGAACATCATAACAGGATATTTTAACCTTATCACGTAAGCCAAGTTTATAGTATCAGTGCAGTGCGTTTCCTACCAATAATATAATATGAAGCTATAAAGAGAAGTGTAGCAGCACTTCATTGAACATTCCCGAAAAACTCGGTGAGCGTATTGAAAGTGTCCGACACCTTAGCTCCTCTTTTCTCTCTCTCTCTCTCTCTCTCTCTCTCTCTCTCTCTCTCTCTCTCTCTCTCTCTCTTCCTCCCATGTAGCTAATTTAAAGTGACATGTCATCTAGAAATGCCACTGCCCTAACTATGCAGTTTTGATATGTCATTAACACCCTCTAATCTTGAATAAACTAATATATGCATATATATTTTTTGGGGGGGGCGGGGGGAGTGGTGTCGGAGATTGAGTTCTTGTTGTTAAGCCGTCTTACAGGGTTTGGAATTCTAAAATATAATTCAAACTGACAAGCTTCTTGCTTTTGCTGTACCGATGGCCTCAGCCTGACTTTGCTACAGCTGAAATGGGGTAAGGTGGGCCTTTTGCAACCCCGATGAGTGGACGAAGTACTAGATATGCTCATGGATAGAGTGTATGGCCAACGAAAAGCTCCACTTGAAATATTTTCTTGTTTATCTTTATTGCCTGCGTGCTTTTAGTGTTTATCCTAATATTATTTTAGTACTGTAGATTTTCTGAATGCAACAACATTTACTAGAAGGATTGGGTTAAACTCACTCTCTGTCTTGTAAATACATATAGAATGAAAAGAGAGAGAGGAGAGAGAGAGAGAGAGAGAATGGGAGAGAGAGGAGTGAGGAGGAGAGACGAGAGAGAGAGAGAGAGAGCACGAGGAGACGAGAGATTACGTTAGAGAGAGAGAGACTAGACGTTACTGATCAAAATGAAACTACTAGGGACAGAGAAAATTCCACAACGTGTAATGGAAATTGAAGAAGGACTCCCAAACTTAGTGCAAACTTTTAACCATTCCCATATGGTAAACTTAATTCGTTTGCCAATGATAAACAATTGTTGATATTCAGAGGTTTCATGCATTCATGGTTGGGTTTGTATTCCCTCTTGAATATACTGTAGAGGTTATTCCCTACACGCCGTTCATTACAATAATTATTACATGATATGGATAAACATATCTACTTGGGCTTATATTTTCTAATATATTAATTGTGATACATGTTTTAATGTCATACGGGCAGAAATTCCTTTCACTCTTATCATTCGTGTGAGGATAAGAGACAGACTTCCCTATTGTTAAACAACCCCTTCAGTCATTTACCTGTCCATTGTGGAAAGAGCTATTTGGAGAAATGTAGTTTGATGATATTGTCCTAGGGTTCTCTTTTTAGATAATTTTTAAAGAAAAAATCAGGATAGCAAAATTCCCTTTAGATTTTGAACTCCTTTAAGATATCAAATTTGCTTTTCTAATAAATAAATTATAATATTCATGACTTGGAGCTAAACGATATGCATAGGTCTGTTTACGATTTTTTTTTTTTTTTTTTTTTTTTTTTTTTTTTTTTTTTTTTTTTTTACGACATGGAAGTTCAGCAGAAGCCATTGGAGTAATCCAAATATACACACTCAATTTTTACATTTATTTTTAATATTAGTGAGAAGTCCAGCCACCTTCCTTCTAGATCACCTCTTGCAATCTGTTAGGCATGGACGATTCATGGTTTCTGACGATCTGTGGACAGTTGTGGAAGAGCAATCCTCTCGACCTTGAAACCATTCCTGGACTATTCTGGCCATATGGATGGGGCAGCGGTCGTGAATGAAAATGAGAGGAGCAGGTGGGGAGGAATAATTCCGCTGTTGAAGTGAAAGAAGTTAGAAATCCTGAAGAATTTCAATGTATTTTTCACCAATGAACCTCTACTCAATCCTGGTGATATCATCCATACAATGTAAGAAGATCCAGCCCCACACGTTTACTGTGACATGCCCATTCCTGGTCACCTCGTAAATGTTTCTTCTGTAGTATTAGAGAGAGAGAGAGAGAGAGAGAGAAGAGGAGCTAAGGTGTCGGACACTTCCCTTAGATGAAAGTTAAGTGGAATCTTAATAAACAAACTTATATTAAAAGTGAGACAGTAATCTTCGTTACGGCAATATAACCTGCTCAGATTTCTTTTTTTTTTTTCTTTTACTCCGTGTGTGTGCATCTTTCTCCAACCATACCTAATGACGCCTCCCACTGAAAGAATTCCAGAGCTTATTGGTTGAACTCTTGCTAAGAGAGGAAGAGTCCTCCCCCATCCCCCGCAGTAAACACTGTTACCATATAATTTTTCGAAGTCCCTCAAGAAGGTGTACCAGGGAAACCTGTGTCCAACTGTACCATAGAAATTCTCTCATCTCATTAAAAGAGAGAGAGAGAGAATTTATAGATCCTGAGAGGGCAATAACACACACTCCCCCTCCTGACTTGACAGTTGTTGGACCCCAGCCAACTCAGCTTGGCTACTGGAGTTCAAAGACAAGACGTGGGGTAAAATGCATTTTCTTTCATTCTTACATACTGTATATACTCGCATATTATGCGACTTTTGAAACCTAATTTTGAAGCTAATTATAAAGGGGTCGCATCATACACGCGGCATAAAATTAGCGTAATGTCTATGCTTTCCAAAATCTGCTGATTGCGATAGTTACTACCGGAGGAAAACAGTAGGTCTTTTAAAAAGTTATGCTTTACTTGTACTTCACTATATCCAATAATATTATATGTATTATCATATTACTATTGTATTTTAAAATACAAAAGAGCGATCGTGCTCCATTTGCATTATTTTGGTTTATACAACAGGGTTAACTGTTCTAGACTAACCATCTTTGAATGTCCTTGAGACAAACCCCGAGGCTATAATTATAACATTATAAGGGTTTTTCATTCCCAGGTACTTTAATCTCCTTCCTATTCGGCCCTGCCCTCTCTCTCTCTCCTAAATCTTACTGCTGTCCGAGCGAGAGCTTTTTTTTATGAAAGGATAACAGGCCCGCATTTCGCATTTTCCATACCTATTTATTTTGTATACGATTGCCCTTTCTTGGCTGTGAAGTTGATGTCTGTCCATGGCTGTGAGATGACCAGGAATAACTTGTAAGTCGGTGTCACTCCACACTTCACTCAGGCCAAAACTTTGCCATATTGCATTCAAGCAACATTCAGTCATTGTTTCCTATCTATTATTTTGTCAGAGAGAGAGAGACCTTACCTTAACCTTACAGACCTTACAGTTCGTTCGGGTTGCCCCAGGTCCCTCAGTGTGAGGCGCCTCTAATGTCTACCAGAGAGTTGCTAGTACATCTTCCGGTATATTTGCATCTTCCAATCTTGAATGGTCTGGGATGCAGTTTAGATATTTGTCGAGCTTATTCTTAAAACACATCTACCTCACTCCTGGATATATTCTCAGATGAGCTGGCAACGCATTGAATAGACGCTGCATTATCGATGCTGGTGCGTAGTGGATTAATGTTCTGTGTGCTTTCCTTATTTTTCCTGGTATAGTTTTGGGCACTATTAATCTACCTCTGCTTGCTCTTTCTGATATTTTTAGTTCCATGATATTTTTCTGTTATTCCCTTCTATCTGTTTCCATGCCTTGAAATTATCATGTAGCGTTCTCTTCTCCTTTCTAGACTATATAATTTTTGGAAGGATTGTAGTCTTTCCCAGTAGTCTAGGTCCTTCAACTTCTTCTATTCTAGCTGTAAAGGACCTTTGTTACACTCTCTATTTGTGCAATATCCTTTTGATAGTGTGGGTACCATATCATATTGCAATATTCAAATGGACTACGAACATATGTTTTATAAAGCATAATCATGTGTTCAGCTTTTCTTGTTTTGAAGTGCCGTAACAACATTCCCATTTTTGCTTTACATTTTGCCAACAGAATGGCTATTTGATCATTGCATAACATGTTCCTATTCATCATCACACCAAGGTCTTTAACTGCTTCCTTATTTGTGATTGTCTCATTATTAGGTCCCCTATATGCATATAGCTTTCCTTCTCTGTCTCCATAATTTATTGATTCAAATTTATCAGAGTTAAATACCATCCTATTTACCTCTGCCCAATCATATACTTTGTTAAGGTCTCTTTGTAGAGCGTTCCTATCTTCATCACAAGTAATTTCTCTACTTATTCTTGTGTCATCAGCGAAACTACTCACTACCGAATCCTTAACATTACTGTCTATGTCTTCAATCATAATAACAAACAATATTGCAGCTAGCACCGTACCTTGTGGCACACCGGATATTACCTTGGTTTCATCCGATTTTCTCATCGTTTGCAATAACTATCTGTTTTCTGTGTGTAAAAATTCTTTTAACCATCTTCCTACTTTATCTACGATATTGTGTTTTCTAATTTTCTTTGCTAATATATTATGGTCTACTTTGTCAAAAGCTTTTGCAAAGTCTAGATAAACCACATCTGTTTCATTTCCGCTTTTCATATTTTTGAATATGTTGCTCACGGTGGGACTAACAGTTGGGTTTGTGTACTTTTTCCGGGTACGAAACCGTGTTGTCCTATATTAAACAAATTATTTTTTATTAAATGTTTCATAATATTTTTCTTCATTACCCTTTCATACACTTTCATAATATGTGATGTTAGACTCACAGGCCTATAATTACTTGCCTCTAGTCTTGATCCACTTTTGAAAGTAGGGGTGATATATGCTAATTTGTGCTCATCATAAATCTTGCCTGTATCTACACTTTGTCTTAATAATATTGCAAGTGGCTTTGCGATAGAATGAACTACTTTCTTTAATAAATAGCAGGGACTCCATCCGGCCTGCAGCAGCTCCATTTTTAATTTTCATTAATTGCCTGCACAATATCAGCTTCATTAATTTCTATGTCAGCTAAATATTCACTATTTTCGTCCCTTACTTCTATATCATTATCTTCATTATCTATTCTAGGGGTGAATTCTCTCTTATATCGTTCTGCCAGTATGTTGCAAATTTCCTTTTTTTCATTCGTTAATCTCCCTTCAATTCTCAGAGAGAGAGAGAGAGAGATGAGAGTAGAGAGGAGAGAGAGGAGAGAGAGAGCGAGAGAGAAGAGAGAGAGAGAATCTGTATACGATTGTTTATTTTCTCACTCGTCAGACTTACTCTGTTATGCTTTATTTCATGTTTCCTTGCTCACCAGTTTATTCTATACCTACGATATTAAGAAATCAAGATATGTGAAGAAGGGAGAACTGCCTCCAGACTGTACAGTGTGGATTTAAACGCACGTGGAACTGGTTGAAATATTCGCAACAACACCAAAATGATATGCTTTGTGGATAGAAAATCTGACTCCATTTCTTTCTATTGCATGAAAAAACTATCAATCGTAACCTACGTAATTTATTTAGAATTCTGCGTAACGGAAAAGATAATTTCTGGGCTCAGCTCGTGTCGGCCTATGAAAGTAATCCTTAATATCATCTTTTCTAGGTAATATTATCCTAAAAGTTACCAGAGAAAAAACAAAATTAAGAAAATGTCAGTAAGACTGACTCGCTCACTCTTAAAAAGAAGTGTCGGTATGATATAGGGCGAGTGTGGAACACTACCACGAGACAAAACACCAATTAGAACTTCCCTATCAGAATCCCCCTAAGAGAGAGCCGATACCAACGGGCGATGCAGCCCTACTATACTACTACTAGAGGACGCCACGGACAGCAGCGCCCCTAGCGGTCATTCCTTAATTTTTAGCACCAGCGTCTAGTCGCAGATTTTTCTTGTGCTATTTTTCTCAGGATTTTTCTCGTATTCTACGATGGAACGCTACAGCAATTGCCACGGCTAAGTTAAGTAACTCATAAGTAATATTTTATCACAGTTTTTCTTCCGGGTACCAGTATTTTCCTTTTTATAGGTCATATACGGTTCCCCGGTTGTCTCGTGGCGGCCATGCTGCCTCGTAAGAATTCCCGGTCTTCCATACTGGGACTTCTTATACTTATGGGCTTACCTTATCACGTTCATTGTTTTACATCGAGTTTTAGCTAGTAGTACCCTCTTACCATTCTCTTAGCTTGGTATTTAGGGTCTATTATTATTTTTATTCTGGCCCAGCTCCCGGCTCTGCTCTACACGGCTATCGCTGGCTCGAGTAGGCTCCTGTTTCTTGGAATAGTTGCCTCCTCCCCTGGGCTTCTTCTCTTTACTAAAAGTGTCTCTTCCACCTTTCGATGTATTTTTATTATTATTATTAGGGTGTTAGGCTAGCCTAGGTGCTTGTTCCATGTTTTGGTACAGCTTGGTTCACGTGGCCCACCACGGTTGTGTTGATCGCGGCTTAGGCCATCGGTGGTCACGTGTTCCATAGCACCTTACCCTGCCCCCCCTTCCCCCTCTCTGATGTAGGGAGGAGCTGGGGGACCCCTTGGTTGTCATAACAACCTCATAGCCTTCTCTCACATTCCGGAGGTGCCGGGGGGTTCCGCCAGCAGGGGGTATAGGGCGACCACTATGAGGTACCGGGTCTCCATACGGGTAGTTGGTGAGGTGGGGAGGAGTAGGCCATCCCTTCCCCCTTTCCTCGCTCCCGCCGCGTTTCACCGGGACCTCCTTCCCCCCCCTACCCATTACTCAGCCACCTCTCTTACGATATGAAAGGAGCCTTCCGTCGCAGCCGGGGCCCCTTTGGTATAGGATATTGGCTCCGCTAGCGGGAGGGTGGGTGCTATGGATGGTCGATTGCTTGCCTACTATATCCTTATATCTCTCCCCCGCTACCGGAAGGGAGCTTTACCCTTACCTACGCACTCTTCTAGTAGACGGGTGGAGAGAAGTTGGTTTTATTGTTGCTTACTACTATGTTAAGGATATATACCCTAATTTAAGATATTTTACAATGGAATTGTGTATTATATTTATGTTAATCAAACCATCCCCGCCATTATCCGTTGTGTTTCCATTACCACCACTCCTAGTTGGTTGATTCTTGTGCCTCCGCCACTGGCGGAGCCATAGCCTTCCAACATGGTTACCACACGTATTTTAGCAGGGCTCTGGTTTTATCTAACTTTATCGCTCGGCACCAGCGGAGCATATGTTAGGCTGTAAGTGTTTACTTTGTACTCATGTAGTTTTCACTTACAGGCTACCAACTGCCCAGGTCCTCGCTTGTAATGCGACGCTGCACGACCCCTGCGGGACATGACGAGGTGCAGGTCTCACGCCCCATGTGCCACCTTGTTCAACGAGTCTATCGTCTGGCATCCCGAGGCCCTGCACTATATGCTACGACCTGGTCGATCAGCTGGGGGTTGGTGGGGTAAGACCATTATAGAGTTATTTATCAATTTTACTAACACTTTTAGTTCGTAAATTTGTTAACTCTGTCCGCAATTGGTAGCTTAATTCAGCCTCTTTCTTTCAGGCTTAGCGGTGTGAGGGAAGTCGCCTCGCCACCCATGAAGCGTGGGTGGGCGGCTTTGGGAGAACGCCGTCAAGGGTCAAGGGCCCGCCCTACATATTGGATAGAAAGGCTGGCCATCCAGATCTTCCCTGCGGGGCAAGTCGACGGGCTACGTCGACCCCTTGGTCCGCCGCCCCCCGTGATAGCCGCCATCCAGCAAGAACTCCAGCAGTCGTTAGGGGTCGTAGCCGCCCAGGAGTCAGTTCCGGACGTCGCCCGGCCTGGACCTGAATCTTGAGCCGATGGCGGTAGTGAGTGAGGGTTTGTTGGTTGAGGTAGGTTTGTCGGGCGCCCAAGGTCTTTCCTTGGGCGCTCCTGGATCTTCTCCTGTCCCTTCTTCTTCCGCCTCTTTCCAAGGCTTTCCGGGATCTGAGATCCCTAGCCGCACTCCCGCTCTCTCTGTACCTCCTAGGAGAAGGAAAGAGAGAACCGAAGACCTTGTCTAAGACGACTTCTAGGAAGTCGTCTTCGTCTTCTGCGGCTAGGAAGTCATCGACTTCTTACGCCGACGCTGGTGAAGGCTAAGCCAAGCTCTTCCCAGTCGAAGAGCTCTAGAGGCAAGGCTTCGAAGGAGAAAGCTCGCGCTACCTCCGAGTCGTTGCCTTCTCCCGCCTCCCGCTGCCCCCTCTCCGGCTATGCCGGCAGGGGTGGTGGCAAGCACCAGCCCTGCGTTTCCTTCTCCTGTCTCACCAGGAGTGATGGAGCAGGTAGGAGTGATGGTTGGTTCCCAAATCTCAGCTTGGGGAACACGTTTTGAGCAGATGTTCGCACAATTGTCGAGCACTCTGTCTCAAACTGGACAGACGGTCCAGGAACTCTCGAATAGAGTAAGAGAGAATGAGGATCGGATGGCTGGGCTATCCCAGGCTCCTCCCCCAGTATCCCCTGCTTCTAGCACGGGGATTCTCCAACTCCCGTCTTACGACTCCTTGCCAGCTTTCTCTATGGAGAATCCATGGAGAGTAGCGGCCTACGCTCCCTTTAAGGACGGGATGATTTCGATCCCGGAGTTTGGCACTCGAAGGATTGAGGACTTCGAGTTCTATCCTCCTGGGTCTGTCACAGCCTTTTCATCGGGTATGCTAGGCTGACGCCAACGGCTCTCACAAGGGAGGACAAGATCTCGAAGGAGTCAGTCCTCTACAGTAGAGATCACGACCCAACGGGAATGGGTTCACTGCCTGAGGACTGGGAGTGTACTAATACTAAACTCCAGGCCTATAAGAGCCCCTTCACTATTTTCGCCACGGAAGAGGAGGTCTCTCTTCCGTTCGCCACGAAATTGGTGGAGAAGGCTCTTCAGGCAGTCCTCAAGGATGAGCCCAGTTCCACAGTTGAGAGAGTCGGAGTCCACTTCTCCACTCTTTCCCGCTTCGTTCGGAGAGTTATGGGAAAACCTGCCAGCTACTTTCAACGCAGGGTAAACTCAAGCCGGACTGCGCTATGGACCAGTTCGGTGAGAAGTTACCTAGGCTGCCGGACTCCCTAATCCAGGCAGAGTTCGATGCGAACGACAGGTTTGGCAGGTCCCTTAACTCCCTCATTGTCACGGAAATGGCTGCGCTGTCTTACGCGAACGAACCGCTATTCAAAATCCTGGCAAAATCACAATTTCAGACGGTTCTGTTAGACGCTTTTGACTTCTTCCAAGCCAGGAAGAACTGTCGGAAGCATGTTCTTCAAGAGTGCACCATCAGGCACGAGCCTAATAGACTCTTGACTGCCAGCATGTGGGGAGCGGATCTCTTCCCTGAGTCAGCAGTGAACGAAGTCCACCACGAAAGCTGCCTAGACTCAACCAGAGCCTTAGAGCTAGGTGGGGTATTTCCTCTAAGAGGAAACAGGAATCCGTTCCCACTGCTGGCAAGAAACCAAAGAAGGCTGGTAGGAGGTTCCAGCCATATAAAAAACTCCAGCATCAGCAGCAGTTGTGCAGGCAGTCCCAGTCACCCAACAAGGACAACCTGCTACATCTAAGCAAACTCAGCCTTTCCTCCTGGTGCCCCAGCAATCGCAACCTTCGACTTCCTATGCTATCTCGCCTGCCTTTAACCCTGCTTATGAAGCTCAAGGCTACTCTCAACCGAGGGGTAGGGCGAGAGGTTACTTTCGTCACCGTGGCGCAGGAAGGGGCACAAGGAGTAAGCAGTTCAGAGGAGGGCGTGGTGGCCAACCCGCCCATCAGCAATGAGGCTCCCCAGGTAGGAGGGAGGCTGTTCCTCTTCCGCCACAGGTGGGGGTTCAGCAGTTGGGCACAGAGCATAGTGTCCAAGGGATTAGGCTGGAGCTGGATCCAAGATCCTCCTCCAATCAAATCATTCCATCAGGTACCGTCAAAGGAATTGATAGATTACGCGGAAGAACTCCTTCAGAAAGGAGCTATTGCGAGAGTCAAACATTCTAAAATTTCAAGGTCGCTTATTCAGCGTGCCAAAGAAAGAAAGGCTCAACAAAAAGAAGGGTAATCTTAGACTTGTCAAAGCTAAACTCTTTCATTCGCTGCGACAAGTTCAAGATGCTTACCCTCTCGCAAGTAAGGACCTTACTCCGCGTGGAGCCGTCACATGCTCCATCGATCTTACAGACGCATACTATCATATCCCTATAGCCAGGCACTTCCGCCCATTCCTAGGATTCAGGCTAGGAAGTCAGACATTCTCATTCAAAGTGATGCCCTTCGGTCTGAATGTAGCCCCCAGGGTATTCACAAAGATAGCAGAAGTGGTTGTACAACCAATGAGAGTTCAGGGAATCATGGTAGCGGCATACCTCGACGATTGGTTAATCTGGGCACCAACAGTCGAGGAATGTCTCAAAGCTACCAAAAAAAGGTATTGTTCACTTTCTGGAACATCTGGGGTTCCAGATAAACAAAACGAAATCCAGACTTGTTCCGGAATCTCGTTTTCAGTGGCTAGGAATCCAATGGGATTTGTCCTCCCACAATCTATCAATTCCAGTAGCCCAAACGGAAGGAAATAGCAAAATCTGTCAGGCAATTTCTCAAGTGCAAAACAAACGTCAAGAAGAAACCAGGAGAGAATCCTAGGGTCTCTTCAGTTTGCTTCGGTAACAGATATCCTTCTGAAAGCAAGGCTGAAAGATATAAATCGAATTTGCGGAGGTCAAAACAAAAAAAAAGCAAACTCCAAATATCGAGACAAGTTGTCGTAATCCCACAGATCCTCCGCAACCAACTACGGCCTTGGTCAAAAGTAAAGAACTTAGCCAAGAAAAGTACCCCTTCAATATCCCCTCCCAATGTTAAACCATTCACGGGCGACGCATCCCTGTCCGGGTGGGGGGATACTCTCAGTTCAAACAGGTTCAGGGGACTTGGTCAGTTTCAATTTCGCCAGCTCCACATAAACGTGTTGTTGGAAGCAATGGCAGTATTTCTTACTCTGAAGAGACTGCTTCCCCCGAAGAAGTCTCATCTAAGGCTAGTTTTGGACAGTGCCAGTGGTAGTTCATTGCATCAACAGAGGAGGTCCAAATCCAAGCATGTGAATCATGTCATGATAGCCATCTTTGCATTAGCAAACAAACACAAATGGCATCTGTCTGCCACTCACCTGGCAGGAGTAAGAAATGTGATAGCAGACGCCCTGTCGGTCAGTTCCTCTGGAATCAGAGTGGTCTCTGGACGTCGGATCATTCCAGTGGGTAAGCCTGAGAGTCCCAGGTCTCCAAGTGGATCTCTTCGCCTCACAAGCGAACCACAAGCTCCCTTGCTATGTGGCCCCCAAACCTGGACCCTCTGGCTTATGCCACGGACGCTCTGTCGTTGGATTGGAATCAGTGGAGGAGAGAATTTATGTTTTTCCTCCAGTGAATCTTCTCTTGAAAGTCCTAAGCAAACTAAGGTCTTTCAAAGGGATAGTAGCTCTGATTGCACCGGACTGGCCCAAGAGCAACTGGTATCCTCTTCTTCTGGAATTGGGTCTCCGACCTCAACGGATCCCCAATCCCAAGCTATCACAATCAGTACAAATGAGGACTGTGTTCGCTTCCTCAGGAACTCTCCAGACCCTAACTTTATGGACTTCATGAAGTTTGCGGCTAATAAAGATGCTGACATTGATCCACAGAATATTCTCTTCCTAGAATCAGATAAGAGAGAGTCAACCATTAGACAATATGACTCAGCTGTTAAAAAATTAGCATCTTTCTTGAGAGAATCGAACACTACAACCATGACAGTTAATTTGGCTATATCCTTTTTCAGATCCTTGTTTGAAAAAGGTTTAGCAGCTAGCACGATTACCACTCATAAATCGGCTTTGAAGAAAATCTTTCAAGTAGGTTTTCAGATAGATCTGACTGAATCTTATTTCACATCTATCCCTAAAGCCTGTGCTAGACTTAGACCTTCTCAGAGGCCTACTACAGTTTCATGGTTCTTAAATGATGTCCTCAAACTAGCTTCAGATACTGACAAACTCATCTTGTACATTCATAATGCTCCTGAGGAAGACATTATTCTTATTAAGCCTAGCCTCAGGAGCTAGAATTTCAGAACTGTCGGCTCTATCCAGGGATGCGGGTCATGTGGAATTCCTCCCATCAGGAGAAGAAGTTCTACTTGCTCGGATCGTAGCTTTTTAGCCAAAAATGAGGATCCTCTTGCAAGGTGGGGCTCCTTGGAAGGTTATCCCACTTCCACAGGATCCTTCTCTCTGCCCAGTATCAACTCTTAGAGCCTTTCTATCGCGTACTTCTTCAAGATCCTCAGGTGCTCTCTTCATGAGAGAAAAAGGTGGTACTTTGTCAGTGAAAGGCATTAGACAGCAAATCCTTTACTTCATTAAACAAGCCAACCCTGAGTCATTCCCAAAAGCACATGATATCAGGGGAGTAGCCACCTCAATTAATTATTTTCAACATATGAACTTTGAGGATCTTAGAAAGTATACTGGATGGAAATCCCCGACAGTCTTTAAACGGCATTATTTAAAGTCCTTGGAATCTTTAAAGTTTTCAGCAGTAGCAGCGGGAAACATAGTTTCCCCTGATACTGCTTAGTAGTTGTAGTATTAATCCAGGTCTCCTTTCTTACCTACTTCAACCACATGCCTCAACCTATCACCAGGCTACTCATCATCATAGCCTTAGCCGTTGTGTGTTAGTAGTGTTTGTCCCTTATTTTTTTGCTAGGGACAACCACCCTTGTACTGATATGTACCTCAGTGGTCCTACCCTTATTTTTATGCTAGGATAGGCCACAATATGTTTGTATAAATTCTTCAATTGGATTTGTGATAACTTCAGTCACAATGTGTTTGTATATATTTAAATTAATGGTATTAATTGTATTAATGATGGAATTGAGTGTACCTACCCTTATTTTTATGCTAGGGTAGGACACATGTATGTATATAATTGTACTTATATGTTCTAATTAAGTAAATTCAAACATTTACTTATTTACATGCATATTTATGAATTTTGTTACTACCATTTAAGTACTTTAGTTTACTAACATTCTGTTATTGATTACTGTAATAAGTTATTTTAAGTACTTAATTTGTATGCTGTATTTGATTTACTTATATTATATCCATCATTTTAATATGTTTTTCATTTTTCCCTTTTCCATCTTGTCTGTTTCTCTGGTATTCTTTCATAGGCCGACACGAGCTGAGCCCAGAAAAGGGATTTTGACGAAGGAAAAATCTATTTCTGGGTGATTGGCTCGTGTCGCCCTATGAAACCCATCCCTTTTTATGGTTTGTTTTCCCCCCCTTGCAGGACAAGATGTATTTATGTTTTAATTAAGGATGACCGCTAGGGGCGCTGCTGTCCGTGGCGTCCTCTAGTAGTAGTAGTAGAGGCTGCATCGCCCGTTGGTATCGGCTCTCTCTTAGGGGGATTCTGATAGGGAAGTTCTAATTGGTGTTTGTCTCGTGGTAGTGTTCCACACTCGCCCCTATATCATACCGACACTTCTTTTTAAGAGTGAGCGAGTCAGTCTTACTGACATTTTCTTAATTTTGTTTTTTCTCTGGTAACTTTAGGATAATATTACCTAGAAAGATGATATTAAGGATTACTTTCATAGGGCGACACGAGCCAATCACCCAGAAATAGATTTTTCCTTCGTCAAAATCCCTTATTTGATATCTGTAAGGGGAGAAATAGTTTTATCTCTGTTGTTGTTATAAATTTGGCAGATATGCAGAGATCAAACATGTGGGAGGACCAAAACACCCCAGCCAGAGAGCTCTGTTCATTTTGTAAATATACTATAGTTTGGCACGCTAGGCTTACCCAATTCATTTGGGTGTGTGCTGCAGCTGCTGCTACTGCTACTCAAATAATCGCATTTTTCTTACTAATCCCAAGAGTTGACCATGGAAAATCCCAAGATTAACCAAAAATCCCAAGATAATAAAATAATTGACATATGCCAAGCCCTAAATATTTATGCTGTCTGTCTGTCTGTCTATCAGGAAAAGATACTGATAGTTTGAATTGACGGTATCTTTCCTGAGAGAGAGAGATATTATATTTAATCAGTGGGCATTAGTACACATGCAGGCAGTGTGTTCATGCATGTTAAAAAATGTGCAGTACTGGTAATTCATATCTGGAAGACAAAAAAACAAATATGAATTTTGTTGTTGTCAGTCTCATGGACTAAATTTACAAGAGCAGGGAACAAATCTTAACATTCCTCGAGAGATTAGAGAGATGAGCCATCGCTGAACTCTCTCTCTCAACTATACTGTAAGTGTTGACTTGAGTCTCTGAAACCAATAGGTATTAGCACACGTGCAACTGTTAAAAAAAAATGTGCTGTACCTACAGGTAATACCTACATCTTTGAAAGATAAAACAAACAAAGAAATTTTGTTGTTGCTAGTCGCGGGGGCTATAAAGGGTATGACCAGCAGACTGAAAGATTATAATTTTTCCAGAGATTAAAGAGCTGAATTTGGTTTTGAAGGTATGTCAACAGCGTTAGTAAATAGGTATCATCTTCTAAAGAACTTTTTTTTTCTTTTTGCGGAAGAATCTTCAAACCATTTTGCATTCAAAGTAATGAGAAGGAATCATTCTATTCTTCATGTATTCAGTAAAATACTTACACTATTAAAAGCTAAAACTACGTACTTGTATGCAAAACACACACATCATCGTCAGCTTCGCGTGTGTAAACATTCATTCTAAGAAATTCACAATCGTCAGCTTCGTGTGTGTAAACGTTCATTCTAAGAAATTCACATAGTAGTAGTATAAGCAACACCTGATTGGCTGGTTGGTAGCCATGGAAATCTGTTATCCAATGACTGCCCTCTGCTTCTGTTCTATTTATAGACATATGCTATGGATGGCACTAGGTTTGAATGTTACCATGATTGTGATTTTCTGACTGCTGACGGCAAAAATTACTCAATAATTTTCTTTATATAATTATTTCTTCGTGAAAACAATAATATAATATGATCATTTTAACTCTAATGAAAAATACCAGTGTGTCGTAGCAATGTGTCATCAATATAGTGGTATGAAAATACCACTTTGTGTTGTAGTGATGCATCATCACTTAAGTGCAAATCCTTTTCCCGGACCATCCTCAAAATTTTACGACTTCAACTTCAAGATCAATATGGTGAAATATATTTTATAGTCATACTTATTTTTAAAATTCACAAGATGAACTGCAAAACATTATTATATTTTGATTGTAATGTACATCCATATTTTTTGCGTTTTACGGAATGTTTATTTTGAAAATAATAGCTATTAGTGAACATATGGTATTAATTGTCCCACTATTTTATTATAAGTGATCTTGATTATCTCACATTCATTTAACAGTATTATATTAATATTTATTTAAATAAACTGTAAGTGATAAATAACAATAATGAAAAACATAAAGGGAAAAAATGTTTTTGCTGCAGTAGTGATGTTTGTTTGATTATGCATCTGACCTCACATTTCCGAAATCTGAAAAATTCCAAAAGCCAAAAAATCGGTTAAAAGAATGTGTGTACTGCACATTTTTTAAAACATTATGTACATGCACACAATGTCTACACATTTACTGATACCCGTTGGTGAAAGACTCAAATTACAGTATATATTCCTGAGAGAGAGAGAGAGAGAGAATGATTTAGAACTCCAAGGCGTGGTATTTTTGCAATTATTTTATTATCTTGGATTCTTTTTTAATCTTGAGATTTTCTATTCAATTCTCGGGATTAGTATGAAAATTACCGTAACTTGACTAGCAGCAGCACACATCTGAATGACTTGGCCATTAGCACGCTAAACCACCAACTTTATGATGAATTGACACTCTCAGAAAAGGAACTCGCATGATACATGAGATACATGACAAAACCACTGTTTATTGGTGAAAATTTGGGGGTCGCATGATATGCGGGATCGCACGTTACTCAAGTATAGTATACGGTAATTCTTTTTATTTATAAACTAAAATCTTGCTAATTCACTTTAGTATTTTCTTTAATGAATTTATATTATTGCTGTTTACATTAATATTGATATTGAAAATTAGTAAGTCATTTATCATCCAAAAAACACATCTCTGTAAGAGAGAGATAGAGAGAGAGATATTATCATAGTATTTGTAAAATACTTTCACATATGATATTTGTAATTACAGTTATTATTATTATTATTATTATCATCATCATATGAAAATAGTAATAAACATATTACACATACGTGTACCATAAAAATCTCTCATCTCAGTAAAGAGAGAGAGAGAGAGAGAGATGAGAGAGACGAGATGAGAGAGAGAGGAGAGAGAGAGAGAGACCTGGAGTTCGAAAGAAAGATGCGTGAAGGCTGGGATTTCCTTCATTCTTACATTCTTACATAATTTTTACATATCATTCTTACATAATTTTTAAAATTTATAAACTAAAATCTTACTAATTCACTGTAGTATTTTCTTTATTGAAGTGATTGCGCTTTACATTAATATTAATATTAGAAAATTAGTAAATCATTTATCATACAAAAAGCATACGTCCCTGTAAGGGAGAGAGAGAGAGAATTATTAGTTATGTGATATCATTTAATCTTATTAAACTTACTAATACGTACAGTATTGATCAATATTTTAAAATTAGTAAATCATTTTTGTATCATAAAAATGTATGTGAATGATAATATGCTAATAAAATTCAGTGTTCAAATATAGTCATAAAAAATTAAGAATGATGATAGGTAGAACCAATGAAAAATAGATAATTATCAAAATTTTAAATTAAAAAATTTTTTACAGAATAAATTTGAACTGGAATCTAAAGGTTATGGACTCATCAATGACGCAAGTCTAAACCAAAAAATAAAATTTTGTGCAATGTTTTCTTTTTTTCTTTCTAGTTTATAGTCAAGCAGTTCATTGCATTTTTCATCATCCGTTAAACGTAATAAAAGAGTCATTCAAATTGGATTTCTATCCATGGCATCTTTTATTAAAGTTGAAAAAGCGATTTAGAGTTTTAATAGAATTACACATCAAAAATTTTTAAAGTTTGATGGATTATGAACTTGGATGAATGATGTTTGGAGATATCATCATAGACAATGATTTCTTGACCTTCACCCTGCAAATAAGTTTCCCTCAGCTGCATAGTCTTGAACTTCATGAGTCTCCATGTAATGCCCATCCTCCCAACCAACCTCCCCCTGTGTAAAGATAGCATGTTTCATCTAGAAGAAAATAAATGTTACGATCAAATTGCGTATCTGTATTTTTTGCATAAATTACTCTTATTTTGGGAAAAGGATACAGAAAGCTCAAAATAATGCCTATTAAACAAAGGAATTTGTTCCTTATTATTTATCGATGGTTCCCACCAAAAATAATTGACTGTTATTAAGCAACCCAAGAAGTCACTTACTAGAATTTTTAAGCCACAGAAATTGAGAGATTTTCCAATACCATGTTATCCTTCAACCATAATACCCCTTGAATTTATATGTACACCGTTGCACTCCTGTTGATATATGGGGTTAATACCAAATTCAGGACCATATCACATCACTTGTTTATTATATTACAGTGGGCCCCCGTATTCGCATTCTCCGGATTCGCGGACTCACACATTCGTGGATTTCTCTCGGGAACGTTTCCCCGCATTATTCACGGAAAATTCGCATATTCACGGTATTTTTTCTATGAGAAATATCTACAAATTCCTGGTTTTTAAAAATTTATTTCATCATAAAATGCACTTTTGTGATAAATCTATTAAAAAACCAAGTATAAACATTTTTAGTGGGTTTTTCTAGAGTTGTAACAAACAAAATAGGCTGTTTTTAGCATTTTTATCGGGGTTCCAACTATTCACGGGTTCTAACTATTCACAGGGGGTCTGGTACACATCTCCCACGAATATGGATAGCCCACATTACCTCGTTTTTTCTTAATCAAAGTAACTAGGTTACTAGAGCTGAATGTAATGCCAGTATGTCTTATGTCTATATCACTCAGGTTTAGGCAAGTATAGTTTTCAAGTACTATAAACATAGCCCTGCTGACAGAAAAAAAAAAATATTTTTGTCCAACTAAGAATCGAAAACATAATAAGACTTATCACGCAGTCATTATCATGCAAAGCTATATAACTTATCAAAACAAATTCTTATGAGCTTTCTTAAGAAATGAAGGCAAGTAGATATAACTTTTTATAAGTTAATCAGTTTCTTTTAGTGTTATTCATGAGTACGGTAAGAATGAGTATGCATATTTTTTTCAGAACTGAGATAGCCTATATGATTTATCATTATAATATTGAATTATCCATGTTTGAGTTTGCTGCATAACAAACCTCCTGCATGCTCTCTATGAACACTGAAACTGAATCATAGTAACAGACAAATAATATTTCTGGTGATGTGTGAGCTTAAGCTGTCAAGAATTAAGACAAAGCAATTCATAGAGTGTTACTGGCTTCGGCAAACTTCATAGAAACCTGTATGTGGGGGAAGTTGGTGATGTATGGCCAAAGAGCAAATACTACCAAGTTTTACTTTGCATGTTAATTTAGAGCTAGTGTAAAATAACTTACTCTTTTATATTTTTGTAACTCATTTCTTTGTAAATGTATCCATATTATCATAAGCCCATTATACACAGTGATTTACATAAAAAAAAGAAAACACAAATTAAGAAACATGGCATATAAATTGCTCCAGCCAATCACAACAGTTTTTACAATATGAAGACGAATTTACATTGAAAAAGGTAAACAAAGACCTATAGTGTTACCATAGTATTCTTTTTCAATAGGAACTATTTGGTGAAGGTAGGTGTATCGAAATACTTGGAGGGAACTGTACATGAGCTTCATTATGTGAGAATATACATGCCAAGTATAAAATCTTTTATTCTGTATATGTAGTTCATAAGTTATAACCCTGCCAGGGTTAAATTCCTGTTTGACTAATGACCTCTCATGAAAGTTCAAGCAAAAGTTATTCCTGTTTCTTCCAAAACTTAATCAGTTTTTGCTGGTCATGATGCCCAGCCTAAGAAAAATAGTACTTGGAAACCTTACAAAACTTACTACATCATCCTGTTAACATGCAAACAGTCAAAACTCAAAACATAAACACTTTCCAGATTGGAATAATAAGTTGTGTATCTCTGTAGTGGTAAAGGTTTGCAATATTGTTTTTCTCTGTAACTGAAAGATTGAGTTTCTTATATTTTCTCTGTGCATTTTCTTATATTTTATCTGTGCACGTATAATATTTTTGAATGTTCTTTTGTCCTGTATACTTGATTTAGTTAGATACATAAGAAATTTGCTTTTTGAAAAATTTGTATTAATCTGTTCAATGATGTATATTTATGTGCTTTTAAAATTATTGTACTTTAAAGGTCGCAGAGGCACTATTGAATGATGTTGACCTCCGCTTGTACATGCACACTGCGTATGGTAAGGGGCTGATGAAGAATTGCCGCCTTTCCCCAGATGCTTTCCTGCAAATGTCATTGCAGTTAGCCTATTATAGGGTAAGGATTAGATTATTTTTGTTTTTTTATGAGCAACTGTAGAAGTGAAGATTATTTCATCTCAACTATTGATCATATGTACAGTCACCACCCTACTTATGAATGTTTCAGACAGCAGTTTGTATCTTGAATTGTTCGTAAGTTGAGTTTTAATATGTGGTCCATAATTTTTTTTATGATTACATTCGCTAGTTAACTTTGAAGTCATAGATTATACTTATTTCACTGCATTTTTAAATCATTCAGTGTTATAAAGAATTACTTTGGATGTTAGAAAGGTAAAGAGAAGAAATTAGAATTTTGATTCGTGCAATATTCAAAATTTGATATTTTTCCAATGCTTTGAAAGTTATAAACTTGGAGAGAATTTCACAGGAGCAGTGTTTGACATTGGAGGTTCATAAGCAAATGTGCACCACTGTCTGTTGACAAAAATATTCATTTAACATTTCCTTTGGGGGAGGAAGTGTAGAAAATGGGAATTCATCATAGAATAAGTTAAATTGGGAAGGTAGAAATAATTAAGAATATTTTACGAATATGAACAAGTATTCTCTTGATTGTAAGGAGAATGTATGGTAGCTAATCACGAGAATACTCTGAATAATCAAGGAAGGTATCAAAAGAACAGGTTCTTATTCCTCATGTTCTTTGGTTCTTAACAAAATTTCTTACTGGCATGATAGGTGTACAAAATAAAATTTGAACTTGCGAACCTGTCTGTTTGTACCATCTATGAATGTTCATAAGTATGGGTGGTTAATGCCTTAATTTAGTGTCCCTAAATTGCAGTTCACCAGATTTGATTCTTTAGATTAGACATTAGCTATAACTACTTGCATGTTAGTCTTCACAGTTTACTTTTTTTTGAGCCTATATATGATCATCATCATTCTCCTAGGCTCATCCCATTTCCAGGGCTGTCATATTTAAAGCATCCATGTAATTATCAATCGGTTTTTACCAAATTGATCTCGGTTCTAAGTGCTGTTGTTCAGTGTGGGCCTGTGCAACTGTATTAGTATAGAACTTCAATTGGTATTTTCTCTTCAAAGGGTCACTATGTATTTTTGTCTCATTTTATTATATATGCCAAGTTGAATTTTTGGTAGTGTAGCTGCTGTTTGTCCTCAAAGGAGTTACATTCTCTTGGTTCCCTCAGTTCTCCAGAAGACAGACCAACCAAACTCAAAGAATTCTCTTATAGTTGGTCTCAGTCAAAATAATGGTCAGTGTTTCCTATGTAGCATTTTATAAACAGACTAACTGGATTTTGTGCTATAGAACATTACCCAGTTACCTTAATATGGGTTTTTTTCAAGTTTTAAAGGAAATTCATTCATACAGATCTACTTCAATGAGTATGTATTGCTCTACCAAAAGTGACATCACATAACACTTCTTGTTCCATTGGGAATATAAAAAGTACTTTTTCCTATCATTAGCTTTGTCATACAAACTAAAATCCTAGAGAAACTGATTTTTTTATAAATTTTGTTAGATAATTTCATTCATGATTTTAATTATGTGCCAACTAACATTGCCTCTGCTCTTTACCTGTTGCTTAGGAATAGCCCAGGTAAACAAAGTTATAAAATGTATAGAAATACATTATATGGGTATCCATTTAGTTTCATCTTGAGTTTAGAATTATTTGCCAGTAAATCCTGTAAGGCAATGTTGTTATAGTAATTGTAAATTAATATTTTGATACATTTACTACTATTCTATGGGTATGATTATGTTACCTTACAGCCTACTGTAGACAAATACTTGTGGGCCATGTCAGCTTGTTTAATAAACATGTTCTTTTTATTACAACTAGGCTGCCATTACACAGGAGCCACAGATCACCTGTGCCACAGGGAATTGCTCACTCTGCATTTTTTCTGTGGAAATGTACTCATAACTACCTGCTCTGAGCCAGCCTGGTAGGAGTAAAGAGAATTGGGTTGGTCTCTAGACATGTGTGAAATATGCCACATGCTCCAGGCAGCAAGTTCAAATGATGAAAGCTCAATTTAAGCTGTCTATGAGTTATAAGTTTCAGTAGAAGTGTAGAAGGAGGAAACTGCATTGTTCTGGCAGAACTCTAGCAGCATGTGTTACCTTCCCTCTCTGAGCAGAAACCACATTTTGGCCAATAGTCCAAGAGCAGTTGATAACAGGAACTCCCACTTTGACTCCTCCGATGGAGACTATATTCTTGGGAGAGATGTCACTAACACCCAGCAATCCGGTATCGAAGGGGATCCTGCTGATGGAGTCCACCCAGCCCCATCTGAGGTGTCTGTCTCTTCTAGGGGGTATAGTGATTTACCCCTGGAATTTTATCCTTTTTACCTTTGACTCTGCTACTTGAATATTGTCCCCCTCATTTTGGGACCACCTTGACGTGGTGAGGGGGCTCTCGAACCTCAGGAATCTCTTCCCAGGTTCGAACCCAAGAGTCCCATATGACATTATATATTTTCGAGTAAACTTATGTGGACCTTTCCATTTTTTGCCAAAATTTTTGAAAGCAAATAAATGAGAAAACATATCATGGCTTAACGTGGAGTTAAATCCGAAGCTAAATAGTGAGAACTGTGGTAGATCCATCATCTACCCGACAATGTTCGGACCTGTTTTTCAGGCGGAAAACTATTCTGTGGAGCTGGACCACGGATTCCAGGGGGGCCTGGGTTCTAGGAATAGAACTCTCGGCATTCTATCCAGTTTGCCCATAATGTGATTAGGATGGGGATAATTGTATTAACATAATACTCTTAGTCCTAGCAAGCGGGTTCTGCTTACACTTGGGCCATACTAATCATGTTATGCCATCCCCTTTTGGGGTAGGGTAGGGATGCGGACATTTGGGAGTCCTTTCTCACTTGTGCCTTTGGCAGAAAATTTAACTTCGCGAAGGGCCAATGATATCTTTTCAAGAATTTTTTTTTTTTTTTTGTGTGTGTGTGTGTGTGTGTGTGTGTGTGTGTGTAAAAACTCAAAATTTATGAACTGTGAAATAAATGATTTGAGTACCCCTGGGTCCCATGATGGAAAAACTACGGCACAGTTGATGACCATTGGCACGTCACTCCCGAATTTCCTAGGTACTGCCACAAGTAGTGAAAGTACTATAAAAGATACAAAGGAACACCCTGTTCCAAGTAAAGCAGCAGAGCCAGAAAACCAAATAGAGTGCATAAATACAAAAGAAACAAACAAAAATAAATTGGTAAACTCCAATATCGTAACAATAGAACCATATATGATGAACAATAATTCTGAATTAGAGACAAATAATCCTCTCAGCAATACAGAAAAATATAAAAATCATAATAGACAAGCAACATACATAAAACAAGGACCAAAAAGAAACAAAAATTACCGACTTAATCCCACATTGGTACATTTGATGACCTCTTTGGACCAGATAATTGGTCAAGATTTCTAGTCCTCAAGCTGACAACAAAATCTCAGCAGCAATGCTAGAAAACAAATTACTTAACATATCCAACACAAGACATGGAATGCAGACACATCAAGGACAATGAATGGCTTATCCAAGTAACCAATAAAAAGCAGTCCACTGCCTTTTTTAAGTATAACAGAAATAAATAATATAAAGGTAATAATTACAAGCCATGAAACATTGAATTATGTACAGGGTACAGTCATCCTACCCAATAGCGAGCAGGAGCTTCCTTCAAACAACTATTGCTAGACTCCCTAAAAATTGAGATATAACAATATCCACGATTTAGAAATATACTCTATTTCAAGTAGGAAAGATAAAAGTAAAAATATCAACATTGCCAAAATAAAATTTACATGCCAAGACTTACCATTTAAAATAAAAATTCTTGGACAAAATAGAGAAGTTTGTCCTTTTGTTCCTAAACATTACAATGTACACAGTGCTCAAGGTATGGACACACATACAAAAAGATGCCGTAATAAAGCTATATGTGCAGTCTGTGCATCAGATGACCATACCACTAATTGGAACTTGTAAAACAATCAAAATGTATTAATTGTGGACTAGCCCATCACGCAAAATCTAAGGAGTGTTCATTTTACCAATATAACACAGAACTTCAGTTGTTAATAAATAGGACAGGAAGTCAGTCATGGAAGCCAGACTTGAGCTAAAAGTAAGAGGCGTTAACAATCCATCCAAAACCCCCACCTTTTCAAATGTGACTAAAAATCAAGACATCAAACAGCACAATGACAAACAAGATAGTATAAACATGGAAACTGGATTTCATACCAATAATACTGAAACCCAAAATAAAAGTGATATACAACAACCAATACCACCACCAACATAAATGATTCAGTTATCCATGGAAAAGAACTTCCAATAGAAGAAGAATTAAATAATGATGATAATCGAACTGGCAAAAAGAAAAGAATTCTAGAAAGAACCCCACCTAAGGGAAAAAAAGTAAATATTGAAAATTACAATCAATCCAGAGAGACTCCAACTACACCAGGAGAACATTTTAAAAAAGATATTAAACTAACCTCATCACAAGTGGAAATACACAATTACCCTCAATCTCAATCAAACAGCCAACATCTGGACAGTAAAGATCACTCTTTACAATTTTACCATCAAATAATACTAATGAAAATCATACCATTAAACCAAACCAAAATATAACTATCACCCCCCCCAACCATCCACAAGACCGAAATATCCCATTAACAACAACAAAAACAAATAACCCCTCAAACCAACAGTCCTTATCACTACAGAAAAGGAACAATAGAATTACAAAACCAGACATTTCTAAAGCTAGACCAAAAACTTCTGAACCAATAATTAACATTACCAAACATGCTTCATCTTGTGGTTGTAATGAATGCTTTGTAAGTACATATAACCAACTAACTACCAAGACAGAGGACACAGTACGAAATTGTATTGACAATTTTACCAAATTAAGAAGGTGCCCTTTAACACACCAACATGAGAACGAATTATGTTCTGAATCCTTAAAATACAAAAAGGAATTATAAAATCTAGAAATATGGACTTATTAATATTCAACTATGAAAAACAAACAACTGCAGAATCTAATAACCAACATACAAATACAACGATTAAAAAACCACAAATAAATTCAAATGCATATAAACTACGAGATAAAGTAAAATCAGCAATCAATTTACAGAATTTAACACCAATTCCTCCCAATAATGGAATATAAAATCATTCAATGGAATATAAATGGTCTCTTAACCCGACTACGTCTGGGTGAATTACAAAGAATCATACGAGACCACAACCCAATGTGCATATGTCTACAACATATAGGAAGTAACCCTACAAATATCCAACACTATAAAATTGCCTGTTATTCACCAACTGACGGTGGGGAAAATTAGGCACAGCCATATACGTTCATAATAGCATTACATATGAACCTGTTGACATACCATCTATGCCATATCAAATAACATCAATTAAACTGTATATGCCTGATAAAAGTAAAATTACTATTTGTAATTTATATAACCAACCAAATTTCAATGCAAATTTCAGTGATTTTTCTGAACTTATTAGCAAAAGTATACAGGAACCACTACTTATAGTAGGAGATTTTAATGCACATAATCCCATTATGGGATATTAATAACCCCACTGACACATCCGGAATCACATAGAGAATACTATAATGAAACACAATCTGTATTGTCTCAATGAAAGCGAAGTTCCAACATATTTTTTCAAATACACACCTAACCTTTTCTTCAATTGACATTTCATTATGTTCAAATGATGTAAGCGGGAGAAATTTGAATGGAACGTCCTAGACGATTCATACACAAGTGACCATTTCCCAATCATTCTGAACCTACTTAAGTAATGTCAAAATATTGCCACCTACAAGATATAATATCCAAAAAGCTAACTGGGATAAATATTTCCTATACACACGAAACATACCACCATTCCCACATAATGAAGATCACAATACTACATGTGAATCCTTCTCAAACTTCATAATAAATGCTGCAGATAAAAGATTCCAAAAACCCAAAACAAATTCCACAAAATCCCCTGTCCATGGTTTGGAATCCAACATTAACAACATTAAGTAAAATAAAAACATATATTGAGTCGCAATCTAAACAGACTCAAAACTCGCCTTAAATACACTCAACAAAATGCCCTATAGTATAAACATATTAAACAAAAATAGTTATAACAAACATAACAATTAACCACATTAAACCACTATATAACAAATATACAGCCAAATTTAGAAAAACGGGTAATAGCTGAAAAAATCGCATCATGGAAGGAATAAGTCTCAAACATATCTTCAAACACATCCACAAGGGATGTCTGGCAAAAGATAAGGAAAATCAATGGAAAACATATAAGACCTCCCAAGAAGTGCAATACATTTAAATGGAAAAATATACCATGATACTTATGAAATATCAAACATAATTGGGAAACATTTTGAAAACATCAGTGCTTACTCCAGCCTAGATACACATTTTCAAAGTATCAGAAAACAAAAGAAAATATAATACTCAATTTTGAAACTCTTGAAGACCTGGAATATAACTATATTTTTAACATGGATGAACTAGATAATGCCATCAACTCTTGTCATCCCTCTGCACCAGGATATGATAAAATATCATTTGAAATGATAGAAAAATTAGCTTCTATAGCTAAATCATATTTATTAAAATTTTACAATAGTATCTGGCTAAAACGTGTCTTTCCTGATAAATGGAAACATGCCATAATTATTCCAATAAACAAACCAGGAAAGGATGCAAGTAATCCATCCAATTATAGACCGATATCTCTAACAAGTTGCCTATGCAAAATCTTAGAAAAAATGGTTAATGCACGATTAACGTATGTAATAACCAAAGAATCCATTTTAACACCAACACAATCTGGTTCAATAGCTGGCAGATCAACCCTAGATCCCTTAACACATTTAGAAGATCATATCAAAAAGGCTTTGAACAAAAGAAATTAACAGTAGCTATATTTTTTGATATAGAAAAAGCATACGATACAACATGGAAACATAACATCATGCAAAAACTCCACTCCAAGGGACTAAGAGGCCACTTACCAATATTTATTAAGAACTTCTTAACAAACAGAAATTTTTCAAGTAAGAGTAGAAAATTCCTACTCAGTAACCTATAAACTGGAAGAAGGAATCCCTCAAGGTAGTGTCTTGAGCTGTACATTGTTTGCTTTAGCAATCAATGAAATTACTATAAATTTACCAAGTGGTGTAAAAAACAGTTTATATGTTGATGACTTTGTCATTTACTATATGAGTAGTAATCTGAGACATGCTCAGAGAGTTCTCAGTACTGCCATTTCAAAATATATGTAGTTGGGCAAATTCAGTTGGATTTAAATTTTCAACTGATAAAACAAAAGCAATCGTCTTCTACAAAGACAAAAGGTGGATGAAGAACCAAACAATCAAACTGCATCTTTATAGCACTGAAATACAATTTTGTACAAAAATCAAGTATCTAGGAGTAATATTTGATCAACATTTAAATTGTTGGAAAGAGCACATCAAATACATTAAAGCCAAGGGCATCAAAGCCCTTGCCATATTAAAAAAGTTATCACACACTAATTGGGGAGCAAAGCGAGACATTTTATTAATGATATATAAGGCAACAGTCTTATCCATAATGATTACTGCTGTCCAATATATTCATCCGCCTCAGAATCTGCATTAAAATCTCTCGATGCAGTGCACCATGAAGGCGTACGATTGTGCACAGGAGCTTTCCGATCGTCCCCAACAAACTCACTTTTGGTGGAGGCAGGTGTTTTGGGCCCTTAAAACATCACCGTAATTTAATAACAATACAAAGAGGTCTTTTCAATGCAAGCAGGATCGTCTCCTGCAACTTACTGCTTCCAAAACTGTAATCAAGTAACAGCAGTTAATAGTACTAGCTCTTTCCCAAAAAGAGCTAGATACATAATGAACATACATAATATGAATCCAATTTTTCACCCACCAATGGAATTGCCACACCATGGATTTTAAATAGAGTAAAGATATGTCCACCTCCCTGTCTTACCTACTCAAAAAACAAATGACAAGTACGGAAAATGTACCGCCAACATGCTTTGGAGCACATTGAAGAAAAAGGCGACAAATATATGATATACAGACGGCTCCAAAAATAATGTTGGAGTAGGAGCATCTGCATATTCGAAAAATATGTTAAGTAAAAAAAGCCTACCTTCAATATCATCAGTATTTACTGCTGAAGTCAACAGCCATACAGATGGCTCTAGATATGATATCTGAGGCAAAAGCAAGTGTCTCTGTTATTTTCAGTGACTCACGTAGCGCTATAGATGCAATAAGACAGTATAAACCCCACGGAAACCAAATAGTACAGGAAATTCAAAATAAAAATTCATCAACTCCTCCAATCAGGAATCTAATGGAAATATGTTGGATCCCAGCACACGTGGGAATAAAAGGAAATGAATATGCAGACTCTGCTGCCAAATTAGCCTGCACTATCCCTCCAACAACTTTCATATGCCCCAGTGTCAGACTGGGTAAAATCAGTTAAAACATTAATTTACCAGGATTGGAAAGAAGAATGGGCCTCTGTGCCAACAACAAATAAACTTAAAAATATAAAAACTGAAGTCTATGCATGGAGGACATCCTCACAGGAGGAAAGAGCAAAAGAGGTGATCCTAGCAAGGCTACGTATAGGACACACAAGATTCATCACATGGTCACTTGATGTCAACACACATGCTGACCCAGTGAAATGTAACAGATGTCAAACACCCCATGACAGTACAGCATTTGCTTGTTGAGTGCCCAAATTGGACCCAGCAAAGATCTATTTTATCTGCGGAGTTCGGAAATGAAAAATATTCTTGCGGAAAGCAGGGATTTTTCAATTAATAAAATCATAAATTTTTTAAATAAGACGGGTTTCTCAAATAAAGTCTAATTTTTTTTTTTTTTTTTTTTTTTTTTTTTTTTTTTTTTTTTTTTTCTCTTCTCAGGATTGATCCCTGAGAACCAGCCCGAGAAGAGTCTACTTGAGACTCAGAGGTCTGGAAAAACTAACACCTATTAATAATAATAACTTGAATATTGTGCTTAATGATATATCCAGCATAACATGATTGGTGATATTTTGCATTGTAAGCAAATAAATCTTGACATGACACCATCCTGAGTTATATTTTTTCATCACACCTCTGTCTCTGCTTTGAGCACATGTTCATGTGTTAAGCTCCCAGTACCTGTTGAAATTTGAATGAACTTTTCATTGTATTTGTAGGAACTACCACAAATTAAACATTGGTTGGATGTTAAAGTTTGGTGTGTCAACCCGCAGGTATCGTTTGTTGTGTGGATTTGGATCTGGATTGTGGCTTGTTAATAGTGAAACCTGTGGTTTTCATTTCCTGACAGCAAGTTTCACATTGTTTTGTTGTGTATGATGATCTGCAGCTTTTGTGAAGCTATTCTAATGGTACCATTCAGGATATTGTCATGGCTAGGTGTAAGGGTTGTGCAGCAGCTAAGAGTGTACGGATACCTTGTTGTGTTGGATCCTTTATGGCCTTTCCCCAGAAAGCAGTTTGTTGCATATGACAAAATTTGTAGATTTAATTTCCTTGGAGGTCCACTTTCTTCCATGATTATAGGTTGTCTTTATTCTTATTTTACAGGATCATTACCTGAAAAGAATAGGACCTATATATACTTACAATAGCTACAGATAAACATAACAAAATTATGCAATTGTGAAGAAACATACAAAATATACAATTAGGAGTAAACTTAATGAGTGTTCTGAGCTCTGCTGTTGGCTTGCTCAGTTCTTTGTGAAAAATTAACTTTACCGTTATTCAACTTAGCAGTATTCTAGAAAGTTAATTTTGGTGTCCTTAGAAAGCTCATTAAATGCTTTAAAACATTGCATAAGGTAGAAATGTTCATATCTGTGACCGTTTGCCCGTGAATGTAAAAGAAATTGTTTTTCCAATTTTTCATTATTTTTGTAAGAAAAGTCTATTATTTACTTTTATGTGCTTCTGACAATAAAATGATGGTCATATTATTATTCCTCATATCCATACCCTATAAAACTATGCCTTATTTATGTTTAAATCTTTTGTAAGTGTAAGAATATTATAAAGAAAGTGTATACACTGCACAAAATATTCGAGGTAAATTTACGGTAAAAAGTGTTAAAAAGAAAATGTCATGTAGGGTTATTGGTAAGTACAACTCCATTTCTGGAAAGTAGAAGTCTAAAGCTTCAATTTAATACCAAATTCAACTTGTTATACCTCCAATAGGGGTATCTTAATTTTTAGAGCCACTTGCTACCCCACTATCAAGCCTGTCTCATGCTATGGCCTAGAAAAAAGAGGTTGGGGCAGTTGTGTGGCTTTTTTTCATATTGTTCAGTATTTGGAAGGGTGGTATCTTTCTTGTTCTTCAATTTTGAGTTTGTGGTAAAAACTCAGAATGTCTGTTTAGATGAGAGGTTCAAGAGTTTCCCAATCCCTTCCCTCCAATACTTAATGCGGGGGGGGGGGGGGGGGGGGGGCAGGTTTGACCCATATGAGATACTGCTTTGTTCTGTTTGCAATGTTAGCTACTATTTGAAAAGGACCCATCCCTTTTCAGTATTGATGTTTTTCATTGGTACAAGATAGAGGTGTCAGGGAACACCCTTTTTTTACTGACTTCATGTCAAACAAGCCTTCACATCTTTTGATGAGAAGATGGGCTTCCATTCTTGCTTGAGACCTTACAAAATCAGTTTTTAGAGTCCATTAGCCTTTATCCTTCTGCTTTTAACAAGGGGGAGGGAAGTCATGGTAGAATTTTTTCTGAATCCTTGATTGTATCTCTGTAAAAACAAATTAAAATTTTTGAAGCAGTTTGCATTTATAAGTGTACAAACTAGAACCATTTATTGTATATAGGTTGTATCCACCTCAATTGTCCAGCTGTCCCTGTGACCAAAGGAAAGAGTTACGTGGTGTGAGGAAAGGCGAATAAGGGGTTACCCCCTTTCACCCCACATTCCACCAGTTAACTACCTTGTTACCAAGATTCAACAGCCATTTCAGTTTGTCAAAAATGCAATTGGCCTGAAGAAAATTTTTATTTTATACATTTTTTATGTATTATCTATGTTGAATTGAATGTATTTTGTATTTGATTTGTAACTAATTTTTTTCTTTTATTTTCAGGATGCTGGGAAGTTCAATCTGACCTATGAGGCTAGTATGACCAGGCTGTTTAGAGATGGGAGAACTGAGACTGTAAGGCCATGCACCATTGAGTCGAGTGCATGGGTTAAATCTATGGAGGATAAGCAAGCTACAGTAAGTTATGCCTATTGATAAAATCACTATTTTCTGTGAGATGAATATTTTATCCATGTTGCAGCTATTCTCTTTCTTCTCTCTCAACTTCTGTTTCATTGAGTGTCCTAAAGCTACAGAAATTTCTCTACTAGTACTTCTAAACCCATCTGTCACAATAGGGTTGTCAGTACCCCTTTCTTCCCCCATTAGTTATTGTAATAAATTGGGGCCTCATGAATCTCAACTTCACGTATACTGTACAGTGGTACCTCGTTTGTTGAACGTTTATGTCAAACTTTCCGTTTTTCGAGCTAGTTTTTAAGAAAATTTTGTTTCATTTGTTGAACAAATGCTCGCACTTCAAACTGACTGATTGTCTAGTTTATACTTGTATTCAACAGCCTACTGGGTCTTACAAGTTAAACTGTATTAAAATATTTTTTCATTTACAATATATAGTTGTTCATACGCGAACAAACCTTTGGTCTTAACAATAGGGCAATTTCTAGCGCCTAGCTGGATCTGGTTAAAAAGAAGATGAAAGCAAGGAGTCTTGTGATACCTGGCAACACATGCGTAGATCAGGTGAAGAGTGGTCAAGGACCATACGTCTACGCCAGTCTTTTCTTTGACCACTTGGGTGAAAGTTGTGTTTACCTCTCTTGGCCTTTTCCCGGTTCATTGCCTGTTTCATTTCTTCTAGTGTGTGTGTGTGTGTTTTTACCTGGTATTATGGCTGCTTCTGCTCCTTCTTGGCATCAACGTATGTGCCCCGGAGTTCCTGCTTTTCCGTGTTCTCATTTTTTGGCTTCGGCAGAGACTGACCCTCACATCACATGCAGTAGGTGTTGTTCGAATTTTTGTACTATTACGAATCCTTGCACGGAATGCCGGGCATGGCCTAAGGAGCAGTGGAGGAAGTTTTATGGCAAGAGGGAACATCAGAGAATTTCTACTCTTCCTACTTGGGAGGGCTTTGCTCCTTTTCCCGATGTTTCGTCTTCTGCAGTAGTCAGCCCCTTTTCTTCTATTGATTCATCGTTGTAAGGATCGGGAGGTCGCCAGGTTAATATTTGTAATGTAGCCCCCTCTTCCTCGGGAGCTTTTTCGGTTCCCGAGAAGGGTGAGGTTTTTTCATCATTCTCTTCTCTTCCAGTGTCGGAGGCATCCAAAATGGCGGCGATTTGGAAGACGCTTGGGCTAGGGAGTACCCCGTCCTTGGAGGGGTTGCCAGTGCATTTTGTGGAGGCTCGTACCCCCCCCCCCCCCCCCCCCCCCCCCCCCCCTTCTTCGGTCTGGCCAGGCCATTCCCCCTCCTCACGGCCTTGTCTTCGTGGGTAGCAGCAGTCGGCCATCTTGTATTGCTCCACCAGTGTCTGCCGCTGCTTCGAGTTGGAGTGACGCTGAGGCATCAGCCCTGTTGATGACGTCACAGGGTCCATCTTTGTGTATTCCTCAGCCAGTGGCGTCTCTTTCTCCCTCACACCGAGGGGAAGCAATGACGTCACTGCCGCTTGTGACGTCACTCTCATTGATGAAGTCTCTTCCAGTCTTCTCCTCTGATCCGCCTTGCTTAGCCGTGATGTCATCACTGCCGCCCAGTTAGCAACATCTCCCTTCCTTGTCTTCGGAGCCTTCTCTGGCGCATCAGTCTGAAGTCATATGCCAGGCAGTGCTTCAGAGGTTGGACTCTGTATTGGATGTGAAGTTGGCAGCCTTATTGGTTGGGAGGACTGGTAGGAAACGTGTCGCTACGTCCCCTCCTTCCGAGAAGAGTGAGCATAAGAAACTAGTGTTGTCTTCCTTTCCCTCTTCCCCCCTACGCCTCGTCGGCGTATTAAGCGTTGTAAGGCTAAGGACTTTGCCCTTCCTTCGCTATCGAGGGAGTAACAACGCGGACGTGTTCCCGAGAGTGCTGTGGTTTCGGGCAGTGTTAGTGGTGTGTGTTCTGCAGGGGTTGCTTCGTCCTCTGCCTTGTATCTAGAACGTGCTATCCCCCTCCCATCCCCCTTTGTCCTTGCACATCGCGAGTGTGTTGCAACCTCCTCTGCCCGTGCACGTGATGTTAATGCCCCTTCTTCTCCAAGGCCTATTCGTCGCCGTAAAGATCTGAAGGCGCCTGTCAAGAGGTCGAAGGGAATGAGCACGGAGTTGGTGCAGCTGGAGTGTTTGCCTGCCTCTCTCACTGGTGCTTCCAAGAATTCGACGCTAAGGGATTCTCCGTCTATCTCAAGTGTTTGAGTTTCCCCCCCCATCTCACGTACATACGACCGCCACGCCCGTGACCATTCGTGGACATGTGGAGTCATCTGTTCAGGTAAGTGATGTGCCTAGTGTTACAGTGGGTCCCATGGAAGTCGACGCTCGGACCCAGCCCAGACAGGTTAGTAGGGGTTTCAGACTGTTTGGCTGCTAACCCTTCTGTTAATTTTGGTGGAGAAGGCGCATTAGAAGAGCCTACACACCCTTCTCGTCGTCGGTCTCCAGTGCCGGAGCAGAAGGAGGGAGACACGCAGGAGTTTCTGTCTTCCTTTTCAGAAGTTGTTGATCTCATTCGTGGGTTTAACAATTTGGAAAGTAGGACTCAGGGTCTGTCGTCTTACACTCCTTCTTGCTTGGAAGCCTTGGTGGGAGCTACTCAGGACCCCAAATCATCTCTTCAGCTTCCTTTGTCAGGGCACATTCAGTCGGTCTTGCAGAAGGTTAACGTCTCTGTTTCTGACCGGGACAGTTCATTTCGCTCTAGGGGTTCTACCAAACTATTACCCCCGCCTCTCACGAGACATAAGAAGTACTATGCTACGAGCTCTGCATTTTTGTTGTCACGCCACCTTAATCCAGACATCATTTGCCTGAAGCCAGTTTTGACTTTGGCACAGGTGAGGTCGGTGGCTCCGTCCTTGTCTCCGCAAGATTTTTCAGCTTTGGAATCTACGGCGGCCTCCATGTTGCTAACGGTTTCTTGGGTGGACCTTTGGTCTGTGGTTATTGCCAAGATAGCTTCTGACAGGTCCCCTGAAGGGTTGGTGAGTGCCGCCTCGCTTGCCAGTCTATTGCAGTCCAGGGGCAAGGCGTTTTCATATTTGGCTCACATCAGTGCCAATTTATGGGCTAATCTTCTTCTGATTAGGAGGGACGCGGCTCTGTCTAGGATAGAGAGATCGCTCGACACCGAGTCTTTGCTGGCATTGAGGAACGGAGATCTGTCAGAGTCCCAATTTTTGTTTCCTCGGACAGAACTCGAAAATGCGATAGACCGGTGCCGGGCTGACACCAAGGACCGACTGGTGGACCAGGCTGTGTCTAAATCAGAGTCTCGTCCTCAGAGACGTCCGGCTCCTCCTCCTCCTCCCCCGGTCCAGCAGCAGACGAGGAGATAGTCGCCTGGTAGGCCATCGAGGATCTCGAGTTCGGCAGGGCCTTCCCGTTCGACACAGCCTAAGTCTCAAGATCAACGCCCCTTTCACTCTCGTTCCTTTAAGCCAAGAAGGGGCCCTAGGGGCAGAGGTCAAGGGGGTCGTCAGTAGGTTAGGCGCCTCTCCCTCTCCTGCTCCATGGGTTGGGGGGGTTGCCTGGCTGGCCATTGGGCTAAGTGGCCGAGTTATGGGGCGGAGAAGTGGGTGGTAGATGTCCTTCGGGTAGGATACCTGCTACCATTCGACTTCTCTCCTCCTCTGTTGGACAAGCTGCAGCTCAGGAAGACGTATCCGCCAGATTCTCTGAAGTTCTTGGCTCTTAGGGAGGAAGTGCAGAAAATGCTGGACAAGAATAGATAGGGGAAGTACAGTGGCATCTCGAGATATGAAAGGCTCAACTTACGAAAAACTTGAGATACGAAAGGTTGTTGCTGTAAAGTCTGAGACTCGCCCGGACCACCGATAACAATTTTGAAACTCGCGCCCCGCCAACTGAGTAGACTCACCACCATTCTCCCGCTCTCCCATTGGTTCCTGATGCTAGTCACCGCCATGAGATCCTTCTCTCGTATTGGTCAGCATCCCGCCCATCGTGCATCTACTACGTAGCAGCGTGCTTCTTCAGCCACTGCACGACATCATCTGTATCGTACGCACGCGGTATTTGCTCGTTCTAACGATTTCGTTTATTAATGTAAATTCGTTAGTGATTTCATTGTACATACGTAGTATGCTTTATTGTGTTGTGTGAGAACTTTACTCCATACGTATACGTATGTACTACATAACAATTATGTACAGTATATACGTAGTCATGGGTCCCAAGAAACTTGAAATTCACGGAAAGAAGAGGATGCTCTCTTTGGAAACGAAGATGGAGATTATCAAGAAGTATGAAGCTGGTATGCAATTGAGTGTGATTGCCAAGGAATACGACTGAAATCCGTCTACAATAGGCACCATCCTTAAGCAGAAGGATGCCATCAAAGCAGCTACACCTTCCAAGGGCGCCTCTATTTTGTCCAGTTAGAGGACCCACGTTCACGACGAGATGGAAAGGCTTCTTCTTGTCTGGATAAAAGACAAATAAATCGCTGGCGATACTATAACGGAGACGGCAATCTCCCACAAGGCCAGCGCTATTTTCGGCGATTTGATTGCCCAGGCTGAAAACAACGGAGGAGAAGACGCCAACCCCAGACTTCAAGGCTTCGCATGGGTGGTTCGAGAAATTCTGTAAACGGACTGGCATCCATTTGGTGGTGTGGCATGGGGGGAGGCGGCCAGTTCGGACACGAAAGTGGCCGAAGCCTTTAAAAAGACGTTCGACGAGATGATGACCAAGGAAGGCTACAGTTCTCAGCAAGTCTTCAACTGTGATAAGACTGGCCTTTTTTGGAAAAAAATGCCTCGTCGTACGTACATCACGGAGGAAAAGAAGCTACCGAGGCATAAGCCTATGAAAGACAGGCTTACGCTCGCACTTTGTTCGAACGCCAGTGGGGATTGCAAGGTGAAGCCCCTACTGGTGTATCACTCCGAGACTCCTCAAGCCTTCAAGGCCCACAAAGTGCTTAAGGAGAAGCTTCCAGTGATGTGGAGGGCTAATGCGAAAGCCTGGGTAACAAGGCTTTTGTTCACGGAGTGGGTAAATCTGTGTTTCAGCCCGACAGTGAAGAAATTCTTGGAAGAGAAGCGATTCCCTCTGAAATGCCTGCTTGTGTTGGACAATGCCCCTGCTCACCCTCCTGGCCTCGAGGAAGATATCCTAGCAGAGTATACCTTCATCAAGGTTCTTTATCTTCCACCTAACACCACCCCTCTCCTCCAGCCCATGGACCAGCAAGGGATATCGAACTTCAAGAAGCTGTATACGAAACATCTTTTCAAGAGATGTTTCGACATCACCGATACCACAAACCTCACCTTGCATGAATTTTGGAAGGAGCATTTCGATGTTGTGATATGTATCCGACTCATCGACCAAGCTTGGCAGGAGGTTTTAAGGCGAAACTTAAATTCCTCGTGGAGGAAACTCTGGTCCTGATGCCGTATCCGCCCGAGATTTCGAGGGATTCGATGTGGGCGAAGCTGGTGCTGCAGATTCAGAAACAGTTGAGGATCCTGAAACTTTTTTGCAACCAGATCTTGACGAGATCGTTGCACTTGGCATGTCCATGGGGCTGGTCGTTGACGAGGACGACATCAACGACCTTCTTAAGGAGCACCAAGAGGAGCTTACGACGGATTACCTGAAGGAGTTGGAGGCCATGTAACATAACGTCATTCAAGAGGAGTTCTCTAGCAGGGGCGAGGAGGAGGACGACGACCTTATGACAACGGCAGAAATTAAGGATGTTCTAGCTGCTTTTCATAAAGTGCAATCATTTGTAGAAAAAAAAGACACCCCGAAAAGGCTTACACAGGTCGTATGCTTGCTCAGTTCGATGACATTTGCCAGAGTCGTTTCAGGAACACTGTGAAAAGTAGGCAGAAGCAATCTTCCTTGGATAGTTATTTTTTAAAGAGGCCTTTAGTACTAGCAGGAGTAAGCAAAAAGGAAGAACCAAGTGATACTAAAAAACAGAAAGTTGAAAGTGGTGATGAAGTTGAAATTTTGAAGAAAAAAAAATGTAAAGTATAAAAAGTGAAAAAAAATGTAAAAATAAAAAAAAAAAATAAAAAAATTTTATTTTAGTTTTTTGTAAAGTTAAGTGTTACAGTTTTGTTAATGTGTTTTGTAAAGTTTAGTTTATGTATGTTTTCCTTACATTTTTTTATGTTTCGTAAAGTTAAGTGTGCGTACGTATCTGCCGTTTGTCCTCCTCCTCTGTCTCCACTTTTGGAGATAGCCTCACTCGAAAGGTAAGCTTCCACATTTTACTACATACATACAGTATTTCTTGTATACCATGTACACTAATACACTTTATTTACAGGTATATTAGCAGTACGCATTAAGTTACGTATTGAATGGTCCAAATTGTTGTAGTATTTCATTGTTTATAGGTCAATTTAGCTTCATTATGAAATTTACTGGGGTGTTTTTGGAGGGCTTGGAACGGATTAGCCATTTTACATGTAAAATGCGGTCCAAGATACGAAAAGCTCATGATACGAAGGCCGCCTCGGAACAGATTAATTTCTTATCTCGAGGTACCACTGTTGTGTGTCTGTCCCCGGGTTTTTTCAGTCACATCTTGGTGCCCAAGGCGTCGGGAGGATGGAGGCGTATGATCGACTTATCCACCTTGAATCGCTTCATCAGGAAGACACAGTTCAAGATAGACCCCCCGCGCTCATATTTGGCAGCCGTGAGGGAAGGTGACTTCATGCTGTCGATGGACTTAAGGGACGCATACTTCCAAATCCCTGTTCATCCCACATCCAGGAAGTTCCTTCGCTTCTCTCTTGTGGACAAGATCTTCGAGTTCAAAGTCTTGTGCCTTGGGGTGACGACAGCCCCTCAAGTGTTCACAAGGGTCTTCTCTCTCGTGTCAAGTTGGGCCCAAGCTCAGGGGATCCGTTTGCTGAGGTACCTCGACGATTGGTTAGTCTTGGCAGTTTCCAGGGAGGAGCTGCTGCAGGACAGTATCGTCTACTTCGGTTCTGTCTGGACCTGGGCATATTAGTCAACCAGGAAAAGTCGAACCTCGTACCCACTCAAAGGATTTTCTACCTGGGCATGGTCATCGATACGACAGTAACAAAAGATTTTCTGTCGGATCAGAGATTGGAGAAGTTGCGGGCTGTAGCGCGCAACTTCCTGTCAAAGTCACATCAGTCAGCTCATCAGTGGCAGGTTCTTCTGGGAGTGTTATCTTCCCTGGAGAAGCTGGTCCCTCATGGGCATCTTCATCTTCGGTCTCTGCAATGGAGACTGGGAGAATTCTGGTCTCCGGCGAGGGACTCTCCCCTGTTTATGGTTCCTCTGTCTTTGGAAGTGAGAGAAGACCTTCATTGGTGGTTGGACGACCAGAATCTGTCGAAGGGTGTCCCTCTGCGTTCTCTCCCACCGGACTTCCTTCTGTTCTCGGACACCTCCCTCGCAGGTTGGGGCGCGCACTTATACGGCCTCATCGCTTCAGGGATTTAGAGTTCGGAGGACAAGTAGCAACATATCAACGTCTTGTCCTGGGTCTGAAGGAGTTTCGGGGGAAGGTAGAGGGTCATTCTGTCATTCTCATGTCGGACAACACCATGGTGGTAGCCTATGTGAACAAATAGGGAGGCCTGGTTTCTCGTCAACTTCACGCCTTGACCGTCGAGCTTCACCAGTGGGCAATCAGCAATTCGGTAGAGCTCTCAGCCAGGTATATCCCAGGGAAACGGAACGTGGTCGCAGACAAACTCAGTCGCTGGGATCAGATCCTAGGCACAGAGAGGTCCCTTCATCAAGTGGTGGCAGACAAGCTTTTCCAGATTTGGGGGAGACCCATGCTGGACCTTTTCGTGACATGCTATAACAGGAAGCTAGAGGTGTTCTGTTCAGTGGTTCCAGATCCTTTAGCATTGGCAGAAGACGTATTCCAACATCCTTGAGACAACCTGGAGGTGCATTCCTTCCCTCCGTTTTGTTTGATCTGTCGGTTTCTGAAGAGGCTGATGAGTTCAGAGTCTCAGGATGACTTTGGTAGCCCCTCTGTGGGCTCAGGCAGAATGGTCTCCAGATCTGCTGTCGTTGTTGTCATAGGTTCCGAGGGAGATTCCCCCTTAGTGGCATCGTCTGTGTCAGCCTCATGCGGAAAGGTTCCACCAGTCAGTAGGAACCCTGTCTCTTTACAGTTGGAGGCTGTATCTCCTCCAAGCGAGAGGCTTTTCTCAGAGAACAGCTGGGCACATGTTCAGCAGTCTTAGGAAGTCAACCTCCGCAGTTTACCAAGGCAAATGGGCGATCTACTGTGACTGGTGTCGTAAACGGGGTTTTTATCCACTCGCAACCTCTGTTCAGCGAATAGCATACTTTTTAACCTTCCTCAGAGACATCTCCTCTTCCTGGGATCTTTCCCGGCTAGTTAAGGGGTTTGAGCAGTCGAGTTCTCCTAGAGAGCTCAAGCCTCCAACGTCGGATGTTTCCTTGGTGCTTAAGAGCTTAACTAAGAGTCCCTATGAGCCCTTGCGTCGCTCATCTGAGAGGAACTTGATGCTCAAGACAGTTTTCCTTCTGGCTTTGGCATCTCTTCCAAGAAGGTAGGAGAGCTCCACGTTCTGAGTTATGAGGTGAAGCACACCAGGGGTTGGTAGTCGGTGTCCTTCGAATTTGGTTTACTTCGTTTTCCTTTCCATCACTGAATGACTTTGTGGGTGGTGATGCTCAAGAGCTTTTGTTGTGCCCTGTCCGGGCCCTTCGTTGCTATCTTAAAAGGACTCGGCACCTTAGACCAGGCTGCTGCAGACTTTTTGTTAGCACAGTCCGTACAAAGAAAGAGGTGTATAAGAATACTAGCTCTTTTTGGATACGCGAAGCCGTCAGACAGGCATACTTGACTCTTGATGATTCCACCACCACGTCTGTGCAGGCTAGAGCACATGACGTTAGAGGTATTGGTCCCTCTCTGGCTTTCAAAAAGAACTTGGCTGTACATAAAGTGCCGAGCGCTGGCATTTGGTTACGCCAGTCCACGCTCACCTCCTTCTATCATAAGGATATTGCCCACAGATCTGTGGACACATTCTCTGGGTCCTGTGGTGGCTGCCCAACAGGTGGTGTAACTCATAGTTGCCCTTAACAGGCACCTTTGTATCTTACCTAAGATGATTTTGTGGATGAGAGAATTAGTGAGTTGGCTGGTCTCCTTTCTCTTGTACCTTTCCTTCTTCCTTTGGGCAGTTTAAGGAATAGACATGTCATTTGCTGGACTGGTCTGATACAGGTAAGGTAGTCATACTGGCAGTGTGGTCATACAATATGCAATATCTTACCCACTATTTGGTAGCATAGGCTCCACTCCTTGGCAAGGAGGAGTCGGGAGTAATACAAACCCTAATGTCGTGGTTTGTTATTGGACAGTCAAAGTTTCTCTTTGGTTCCCTATACAATGGTTATCCCATGTATCATTGTACGTCACTCAGGTTCTGACTGGTTAGATATCAGTTTATCTAGCTTCTCAATGGGCTTCAGTCCCTCTCCAAGAACTATTTCTTCTGAGAACTGGACTGGTGGGTAGGCCCCCAGCCAGTCTAGGATGTTTTGTACCTCCCTCATAGTATGAGGGCTGTGTCAGAGACTCGTTCGTGAGTTTTTCCGAATGTACAACCTCCCAAGGGAAGTTGTACATCCACAGTCCGTGACGGGAAGTCAGCTCTCCGTCACAACAGTGGCATAGGATGAGAGAAGGGACTGAGCAACGGCTGAGACCCACCTGCAAAGACCAAACCTGGTTTTTCGTTAGCTGTGGTTGATGTCCCTCACCCTCGAGATAGGGCATCGGGAGAGGCTAAGAGGAGGTCCCCTGTACAGACCTCTTCGCTAGGGGCTTCGGCTGCAAAGATTGCTGGGGTGCGTTGTGAGGACGATGCTCGGTCTTGCGAGGCAGGGAGCTGCATCAACTGGTGACAGCAGCTCTGTTAGCAAGGGCACCACTCTCACCAATGTTGCTACAGTGTGGCAAAAACCGATGCATTCTCCTTGGGAGAGTGTATCAACCTTGCGATCACACTTTCCTAGACCCACGCGCTTGTCACCACCACGGGTTGGTGTAAGGGTGAGGCTCACTCCCTCTAGCAGCAGCACTGCTTGGGGGAGTGAGAGCATCCGTTCCACCTCTCATATTCCCTCTACTTCCTCGGGCTACACTGGGAGGGGTGAGGTGTATAGTAGGAATCCCGTAGAGCCTTCTCCACAGGTTCCAGTGTCGGTGGCCTATGTCCCTGGAGTTTTATCACCCCATCAAACATACGCTCAAGTTGTGGAGGATGGATCCAAGGGATCTGGCGAGGTTCTTCCTCATGGGGGAGTAGATCAGGAAGAACGATAGGTAGAAGGACTGGATGGTCCTTTGCCAAGAGATAGGACACCCCTGAGATACAGAGGACCTTTGTGGAGATTGTTGTGCTGATATGTCAGCACAACGATTTCTGGGAAGCAGCCGCAACTTCCTCTACAGGAGATCGCCCCTCCCGCCTCAGATCTTTTTGGAGACCTAAGAGGGAACCCAGGGATGCGATGGGACTTCCGTGGACAGCCTTGGCTGATGGAGTATAGGACCAGGTGAATAATCTTGTTTCAGGACAAGAGAATTCATTTAGGTCCAACAAATCAGAGAGACTGCTTCCCCCTTCTCTACCTTGCCAGAGGCACTTTTAGACACCCTAGGAAGACCTCTGCTGACCAAGCAGGTGGACCTGGACCTGGTTCGCCTCAGTCCAGGTCTGTCGCTGCAGCACGTGATAGTGAGTAGGGGGCATTGACGTTGGAAGCCACTGCCATGGTGGCTCTCCAAGCAGTCTCCTGGTTGGACCTGTGTTCTTTCACAGTGTCTAAGGTTGCTGCATCCTTTGGGGCCATCATCCTTGGGGAAGACTCAGCCTTCAGGAGACTGTGTTAGTAGGGGGTTAGGGCTATTACCTACCTGCCCACCAGACTGCTAAGCTGTGAGCAAACCTGGTTCTCAAGAGGTGTGATGCTGTCCTCTCTCGAACAACCAGGTTGCTTGGCTCTAAGTCACTTTTAGCCTTACAGAATGGACCTTTGCTGGGTTCTACCTTTCACCTCAATAGAGATCAGGTAGATGCTGTGGTGGATAAGTGTCGTGATGACAATAAGGACTGGCTTGTTCACCAGACAGTGGCAAAAGCTTCCCTTTGCATTCCACTGTGGCTAGACCTTCAAGTTTGGCTAGCTCTTCTTTGGCCCCAAAGAAGTCCTCCACTTTTAAGGGAACCGAGGAATGATCCAGCCTTCTTCTTCCTCTTTGAAGCGAGCATTGTCACACCCCTTTCAGCCAACTTTGCCTTGAGGGGAGGGGGGGTAAGGTTAAGAAGAAGGGGAAATGCTAGGGCTGGTGTTCCCCTCCAGTTGTTGCCATTGGGCAACTTGGCAGCGATATGGAGCAGTGACTTGGGTAGTGGATGTCCTTCAGGAAGGTTTCATACTCCCCTTCGAGTCTCCGCCACCCCTCACCAACTAACTGGTCCATCTTCTTTCTTATGTAGTGGGATCATCGAAACACCAAGCACTAGTAGAAGTGCAGAACATGCTGAGCAAGGTCACTGTAGAAGTCGTGTCAGACTGGTCTCCCGGGTTCTACAGCCGAGGCTTTCTTGTAGAGAAGACATTGGAGGGTTGGAGACCAGTCATAGACCTTTCTCCCCTGAACCAATTCATTCACCAGACTCTGTTCAAGATGGAGACACATTTAGTGCTGGCCTAAAGGATGCGTATTTCCAAATACCCATTTATCAGTCATCCTGCAAGTACCTCCACTTTGTCCTTGGGGAAATGGTCTACCAGTTCAAGGCACTGTGCTTTGAACTCTCGACCGCTCCCCAGGTATTCACTAGTGTGTTCATCCTGGTTTTGGCTTGGGCACATTCACATGGGATATGTTGGTTGGTTCTGGCGGGCGAGTTCCTGCCCGCAGTTGCTACAGGACAGGGATCGCCTTCTCAAGTTTTGTCAGGATCTAAGGGTCTTGATAAATCTGGAGAAATCTGATCTTGAACCCAAGCATAGGACGTTGTATCTGGGCATGCTAGTAGACACGGTAGCTGCAAGGGTCTTCCCCTCGGACTTTCATATCAGTAGGCTCAGGGAGGCAGCATGGCTGTTCCTGTCAAGGCAGGAACAACCTGCTCGGTTTTGGCAAGTTGTGATTGGTCACCTGTCGTCATTGGAGAAGCTGGTCCCTCATGGGTGCCTTCACCTTTGATCTCTCCAGTGGAGACTGAGGGAGTATTGGTCCCAGTCACAGGATCCTCAGTCATTCCTTGTTCCTCTCTCACAGGAGGTAAGGGAAGACTTGGAGTGGTGGCTGGATAACAGGAACCTTGTTGTAGGGTTGGATCTGTCCAACCCCCCCCCTCCCCCCTCCCCCAGCCATGCTCTTATTCTCAAACGCATCGAACGAGGGATGGGGAACCCATCTGGAGGAGTTGCTGACTGTAGGAGTGTGGAACCATCATGACAAGTGCCTCCATATCAACATCCTGGAACTCAAGGCAGCTTCCTGGCTCTCCAAGAGTTTTTTGGAATGAGTGATGGGACACTGTAGTGTTGATGAACAATAACACCACAGTAGTGGCATATGTCAACAAGCAAGGGGGACTTGCCTCTTTCGAGCTACACCTGTTGACAGTGCAGGTTTGCAAGTGGGCAGTAGCTCACTCAGTTGAGCTGTCAGTCAGGTATATTCCAGGCAAGAGGTGATAGGAACCGAATGGTCCCTACACCATGACGTGGCGGAAAGGTTTTTCAGCCTATGGGGTCGTCCAGTCATAGACTTGTTCACCACATGGTTCATCAGAAAGGTGGAAACCTGCTCCATTGTATCGGACCCATGGGTTGCTGCAGAGGACATATTCCAACATCATGGGACAACCTAGAAGTTTACACCTTTCCCCGTTTTGCCTGATTCGAACCTTGATCAGCAGGATGCGGATCACGCAGAATCTTCAGATGATTCTGGTGGGACCCAAATGGCCTCAGGCCGTTTGGTATCCCAACCTCCTGACTCTTCTTTACGAGGCACCAACAGAGATCTCCCCATGGCAGAATCTGCTGTGTCAACTGCACTTCGAATGGTACCACCAGGTAGTAGATTCCCAGTGTCTTCACAGCTGGAGGTTATATCATCTCTTGCGAGCAATAAGCTTTTCATATTGAGCAGCAACAGAGATGGCAGGATACCTCAGACAGTCCTCTGCTGCAATATACCAGGGAAAGTGGTCCGTGTTTTGTGGTTGGTGTTGTAGACGGGGTATCTCTCTGGTCGGAGCCACTCTTCGCAGGTTGCAGACTTCCTTTTCTACCTTCGTGGAGAGAAGCTCTTCACTGTTTCAGTCATAAAGGGCTATAGGGCTGCATTGGCCTTGGTCCTAAAGCTGAAGGGTGTGGATATCTCTTCTTCCTTCGAGATATCTCGACTCATGAGGAGCTTCGAGAGGTCTTGCCTACCCAGGGATCTCAGGCCTCCTGCATGGGACATGATTCTCATACTACAGAGCCTGACTCATGCCCTGTACAGTAAATTCCAGAAGTGAAACGACAAATTTCAGAGGATTTCGTTCGAAATTCACTAACTGTCAACTACAGCTCTTAGCGGAAAAACTTATTTTTTTTCTACAGTGAAAGCTCTGTCAAGCAAAATAAAGCTAACATATGATGCACAAATATCAAATCTATGATATTTATAACAATCATAAGAAAAAATTAAAGCAATAGTAGTAATTATTTTAAAGTATAGTAATTACTTCAAACTATACAAAAAAAAACAATTTGCAATTCTCGTTCAACACAGGATTACCAACATTACCAATGTATATTTCGAGCAGTGTGGAAACAAATATTTAATATCATAGTGTATTATCAATTATTTTAGTGAAGATGCATGAAACCATGCAAGTATCAATAGAATGTAAAAGGAAAATCTCTGCGACATTCAACATAATCAACCATGAATGCACCTAGCTAGATTCAATAGAGAAGTTGGGTGTGGTTGGTAGTTCTGATTCTAGCTTCTAGGACTGAGCATAAAACACCATCTTCGAGAAAGGCTGTAACTGCTGCTGCTACCTTCAGGTGACTAGGCCTAGTTCCGGGCATTGCAAGGCTTACAATGTAGGGCTACTGTATGTTATTTAGCCAAAGATAGAACCTTCAGGACTGAAACCAGGACCTGTCCTTGCACCTGGGAAACAGACTCGCTATATAGAAAAATAAGAGACGGTCGCAAGCAACCAGAACACCCGTAAAATCACCAACTGGTTAAGTAAGGAGACGACAGACCCCCCCCCCCCAACCCCCCCCCCCCCCCCCCCTCTACCTCTACCTTTACCCACGTCCCACAATACTAACTCCACCTTTTTTACTTCAACCTTTTACCTCATATCTTCTAATCATATCCCAACCGTGAAATTTAAGACTGAATTTGCATAAGTGGGCGTATCATAAGGGAGTGATATCACCCAAATTTATAATTCCACGGACAACCAGTAATCAGTTCAGTCCAGTCAAGCATTATTGTATAACAGAAATTTATGAGTTTTTGGGGATATATATATATATATATATATATATATATATATATATTATATATATATATATATATATATATATCAATTCAAGCTACAAATGTCCTTTAATATCTAAATTCACTTTACCTCCCAAATGATATATTTTCATATATGTACCGAAGGGGAATTTTTAAGATGATAATAATTTCGTCCCCCCATGGGATCGAACCACCGTCCAGGTGGACGGGGACGAAATCAGGACAGTCAGTGACGCTATCCAATCAGCCAACAGAGATGCTATAAGTTCATATCGATTCTGACCTTACAAATCACCCTCGATCTGGGTGCTTTCGTAATTAGAATCGATATGAAACCCCGTCTACCATGTTGGCCAATTCGAGCGTTTGACAGCACGTAGCCTTTTGTTATGAATAATTATCACATCGAACCGTGATCCATTTATATATCAATTCAAGCTACAAATGTCCTTTAATATCTAAATTCACTTTACCTCCCAAATGATATATTTTCATATATGTACCGAAGGGGAATTTTTAAGATGATGATAATTTCGTCCCCCCATGGGATCGAACCACCTTCCAGGTGGACGGGGACGAAATCAGGACAGTCAGTGACGCTATCCAATCAGCCAACAGAGACGCTATAAGTTCATATCGATTCTGACCTTACAAATCACCCTCGATCTGGGTGCTTTCGTAATTAGAATCGATATGAAACCCTGTCTACCATGTTGGCCAATTCGAGCGTTTGACAGCACATAGCCTTTTGTTATGAATAATTATCACATCGAACCGTGATCCATTTATATATCAATTCAAGCTACAAATGTCCTTTAATATCTAAATTCACTTTACCTCCCAAATGATATATTTTCATGTAAAATGACTAATCCGTTCCAAGCCCTCCAAAAACACCCCATTAAATTTCATAATAAAGCTAAATTGACCTATAAACAATGAAATACTACAACAATTTGGACCATTCAATACCTAAATTAAGAATAAAAATCGAAAACCTGTAAATAAAGTGTATATTAGTGTACAAGAAATATTATTACTGTAACGTAAAATGTGGAAGCTTACCTTTTGAGTGAGGCTATCTCCGATAGTGGCGGCAGAGGAGGAGGAGGACAAACGGCAGATAACGTACGTACGTATGTACACTTAACTTTACGAAAACACAAAAAATTTAAGGAAAACCATAAAACTAAAATTTACGAAACACCTTAACAAAACTGTAACACTTAACTTACAAAAATCTAGAAATTACGTAATTACGTTTTTAAAAAAAACAAAAAATTTTATTTTTTTTATTTTTAACTTTTTTTTTTTTTTTTTTTTTTTTTTTTTTTTTGTTTTTTTTTTACAGAATTTCAACTTCATCGCCGCTTTCAACGTTCTGTTTTTCATCACTTGGTTCTTCCTTTTTGCTTTCAACTTTCTGTTTTTTATCACTTGGTTCTTCCTTTTTGCTTACTCTTGCTAATCCTGAAGGCCTCTTTAAAAAATAACGATCCAAGGAAGATTGCTTCTGCCTACTTTTCACAATGTTCCTGAAACGACTCAAGCAAACGTCATCGAACTGCACAAGCAATACGACCTGTGTGAGCCAAACAGTTTTCGGGGATCGTGCCGGGTTTTTTTGTCTTTTTTCGATAAACAATTGCACT
>NC_087201.1:70716375-70831375 GCF_015104395.2 Macrobrachium nipponense
TGAAAGAGTACAGAGAAACAGACAAGATGGAATAAGGACAAATGAAACCCAATAGTAAAAAAGAGATATATAATATAAGTGAATCAGGGACATTACAGTATACAAACAAAGTACTAAAGCTAACTTATCCTAAACAATGGCATGGTAAAGAAAGCAATCATATAAAGTACTTAAAATTAATTAACGTTATATTAGACATAGTAATACATAATAGTGTAATGGCAAAAACAATATAGAATGATTCACTTAATTAAGATATTTACAAAATATACAAACTTATTGTGTTCTACCCTAGCATAAAAATAAGGGTAGAAACACTGAAGTACATTATATGTACATAACGTGGATGTCCCTAGCAAAAAAATAAGGGACAATCCACCAATATGATTCTAGCGGCTAAGGCTAGAGTATCCCGAGTAGCATGGCAATAGGGTGAGGCATGTTGGATGAGGTAGGTAGAAAGGAGACCTGGATCTATACTACAACTACATGCAGTATCAGGAGAAACAATGTTTGCCCGCTGCCTAACTGCAGGGAAAATTTTAAAGATTCCAAGGACTTCAGGTAATGACGTTTAAAGACTGTCGGTGATTTCCATCCAGTATACTTTTTAAGATCCTCAAAGTTCATATGTTGGAAGTAATTAATTGAGGTGGCTACTCCTCTGATGTCATGTGCTTTTGGAAATGAATCAGGGTTGGCTTGTTTAATGAAGTAAAGGATCTGTTGTCTGATTCCTTTCACTGATAAAGTGCCACCTTTTTCTCTCTAAAGAGAGAACCTGAGGATCTAGAGGATGTACGAGATAGAAAGGCTCTTAAAAGTTAATACTGGGCAGAGAGAAGGATCTTGAAGTGGGATGACTTTCCAAGGGGCCCACCTTGCAAGAGGATCCTCATTTTTAGCTAAAAAGCTACGATCCGAGCAAGCAGAACTTCTCCTGAGGGGAGGAATTCCACATGACCCGATCTCTGATAGAGCCGACAGTTCTGAAATTCTAAAGCTCCTGAAAGCTAGGCTTAATAAGAATAATGTCTTTCTAAGGAAGCATTATGAATGTACAAGACGAGTTGTCAGTATCTGAAGGCTAGTTTGAGGACATCATTTAAGAACCATGAAACTGCAGTAGGCCTTTGAGAAGGTCTGAGTCTAGCAACAGGCTTTGGGAATAGACGTAAAGTAAGATTTTCTGTTAGGTCTATCTGGAAACCCAACTGAAAGATTTTCTTCAAAGCCGATTTATTAGTAGTGATAGTGCTAGCTGCTAAACCTTTTTTCAAACAAGGACCTGAAAAAGGATATAGCTAAATTAACTGTCATGGGTAGTGTTTGATTCATTCAGGAAGGATGCTAATTTTTAACAGCTGAGTCATATTGCCTAATAGTTGACTCTCTTTTGTCTGATTCTAGAAAGAGGATGTTTTGTGGATCAATATTAGCATCTTTATTAGCCGCAAACTTCATGAAGTCCATAAAGTTAGGGTCTGAAGAATTCCTGAGGAAGCGAACACAGTCCTCATTTGTACTGATTGTGACAGCTTGGGATTGGGAATCCGTTGAGGTCGGAGACCCAATTCCAGAAGAAGAGGATACCAGTTGCTCTTGGGCCAGTCCGGTGCAATCAGAGCTACTATTCCTTTGAAAGTCCTCAGCTTGCCTTAAGACTTTCAAGAGAAGATTCACTGGAGGAAAAACATAAATTTTTCTCCACTGATTCCCAAATCTAACGAAAGGGCGTCTGTGGCATAAGCCAGAGGGTCCAGGTTGGGGGCCACATAGCAAGGAGCTTGTGGTTCGCTTGTGAGGCGAAGAGATCTTACTTGTAAGCCTGGGACTCTCTGGCATACCACTGGAATGACCTGTCGTCTAGGGATCATTCTGATTCCAGAGGGAACTGACCGGGACAAAGCGTCTGCTATCACATTTCTTACCCCGCCAGGTGAGTGGCGGACAGATGCCATTTGTGTTTGTTTGCTAGGGCAAAGATGGCTATCATGACATGATTCACGTGTTTGGATTTGGACCCTCCTCTGTTGATGCAATGTACTACCACTGCACTGTCCAAAACTAGTCTTAGATGAGACTTCTTCGGGGGAAGGAGTCTCTTCAGGTAAGAAATACTGCCATTGCTTCCAGGACGTTTTATGTGAAGCTTGCGGAACTGAACTGACCAAGTCCCCTGAACTTGTTGAATTGAGAATATCCCCCCCATCGGACAGGGAGGCATCCGTGTGAATGGTTAACACTGGAAGGGGATATTGAAGGGGTACTAATTTAAGCAAGATTCTTCACTTTTGTCCATGGACGGAGCTGATTGCGAAGGATCTGTGGAATTACTGACAACTTGTCTCGAGATTTGACGTTTGTTCTCGATCGCCAAACTCGATTTATATCTTTTAGCCTTGCTTTCAGGAGGATATCTGTTACCGAAGCAAACTGAAGGGACCCTAGGATTCTTTCCTGGTTTCTCCTTGATGTTTGTTTGCATTTGAGAAATTGTTTCACAGACTTGGCTATTTCTTTTCTTTTGACCACTGGAATTGACAGATTGTGGGAAGACAAATCCCATTGGATTCCTAGCCACTGAAAATGAGACTCCGGAGTGAGTCTGGATTTCGTTTTGTTTATCTGGAACCCCAGATGTTCCAGAAAGTGAACTACCTTTTTGGTGGCTTTGAGACATTCCTCGACCGTTGGTGCCCAGATCAACCAATCGTCGAGGTATGCTGCTACCATGATTCCCTGAGTTTCTCAATTGCTGTACAACCACTTCTGCTATTTTCATGAATACCCTGGGGGCTACATTCAGACCGAAGGGCATCACTTTGAATGAGAAACGTCTGATTTCCTAGTTTGAAGCCTAGGAATGGACGGAAGTGTCTGGCTATAGGGATATGATAGTATGCGTCTGTAAGATCGATGGAGCATGTGACGGCTCCACGCGGAAGTAAGGTCCTTACTTGCGAGAGGGTAAGCATCTTAACTTGTCGCAACGAATGAAGAGTTTAGCTTTGACAAGTCTAAGATTACCCTTCTTTTTGTTGAGCCTTTTCTTTGGCACGCTGAATAAGCGACCTTGAAATTTTAGATGCTTGACTCTCGCAATAGCTCCTTTCTGAAGGAGTTCCTCCGCATAATCTGTCAATTCCTTTGATGGTATTGGCGAATGATTTGATTGGAGGAGGATCTTTGATCCAACTCCAACCCAATCCTTTGGAGACGATGCTCTGTGCCCATTTGCTGAACCCCACCTGTGACGGAAGAGGAACAGCCTCCTCCTACTGGGAAGCCTCACTGTTTTTTGTTGAGCGGGTTGACCTCCGCGCCCTCCTCTGAAGTGCTTACCTCTTGCAGCTCTTCCTGTGCCACGCTGGCGAAAGTGGCCCCTCGCCATGCTACCCTAGAGAACCTATTAAAGGTTGTAGCCTGCTTTCATACATTGAATTGAAGGCCGGCGAGACTGCATAAGAGGTGGAAGGTTGACTTTGAGGAGACAACAGGAGAATGGGCTGTGTCTGCTTCGAGGTTGACGGCTGTCCCTGTTGAGTAACTGGGACGGCCTGAACAAAATGCTGTTGCTGCTGTTGCTTCTGGTAAGGTTGGAACCTTCTACCTGTCTTCTTTAGTTTCTTACCAGCAGCAGGGGCGGTCTCTTGTTTCCTCTTGGAAGAGATGCCCATCTGGCTCTAAGGCTCTGGTTAAGCCTAGCAGCCTCGTGGTGCACCTCATTCACAGAGGCCTCTGGGAAGAGGTCCGCACCACATGCTGGAAGCTAAGAGTCTATTAGGCTCATGCCTGATAGTTGCCTCCTGCAAGACATGCTTTCGGCAGTTCCTTCTGGCTAGGAAGAAGTCAAAAGCATCGGCTTGGACCGTCTGGAGCTGGGATTTAGCCAGTATCTTGAACAATGGTTCTGTGGCGTAAGACAGGGCAGCCATTTCCGTAATGATCAGGGAGTTAAGAGACCTCCCAAATCTTGTACGGGCATCAAACTCTGCCTGAATAAGGGTATCAGGCAGTCTTGGAAACTTCTCGCCAAACTGATCCATTGCGCAGTCTGGCTTCAGCTTACCTACTGAGAACGTGGCAGGTAAGTTCTCCCACAATTCTCCAAAGGCCGGGAAGAGCGGAGAGTAGACTCCGCCTCCCTTAGCTGTGCATGGGCTCATCCTTGAGGACTGCCTGAAGAGTCCTCTCTACTATTTTCGTGGCGAACGGAAAGAGAAGCCTCCTCTTCCGTCGCAAAAATAGTGAAAGGACTCTTATAGGCCTGGAGCTTAGTGTTTGTGCACTCCCAGTCCTCAAGGCAGTGAACCCATTCCCGCTGTGCATGATCCCTACTATACAGCACAGTCTCTCGGGAGATCTTATCCTCTCTAGTGAGAGCAGCGACGGTCAGCCTAGCATACCCAATGAAAGGCTGAGTCAGTCCGGGAGGATAGAACTCGAAGTCCTCAATCCTTCGAGTTCCACACTCCGGGATAGAAATCATGCCGTCCTTGAAGGGGGCATAAGCGGCCACTCTCCATGGGTTATCCATAGAGAAGGCTTGGTAGGATTCATAAGGAGGTAACTGTAAAAGACCAGTACTGCTACAGGGGAGCTTTGCTGAGGAGCCTGGTTGAGGCCAGCAAAGCGGTCGTCATGCTCTCTAACTCGGTTAGAGAGATCTTGAATAGACTGACCAGACTGGTTAATGGTGTTTGACAGCTGTGCAAACATCTGTTCAAACTTGGAGCCAAGAGAGCCAACCATCTCTCCCACTTGTTGCATTACAACTGCTGAGAAAGTGGTGGGATCAAAAGAGCTCGGTCCCGCCACCCCAACAGGAGTTACCGGAGTAGATCCGGTAGATGCCGGAGAAGGCGTTGGCTCGGCCGGAGCGCGAGCCTTCTCCTTAGAAGCCTTCTTCTAGAGCTCTTAGAATGGGAAGAGCTAGGCTTTGCTTTCACCGCGTCTGCGTAGGAAGTCGTAGACTCCTAGCTGAAGAAGACGACGACTTCTTAGAAGTCGTCTTATGCAGTGTCTTCTGTTCTCTCTGTCCCTTCACCTTTGGGGGTACAGAGAGAGCGGGAGAGCGGGTAGGGATCTCAGATCCCGTGAAAGCCTTGGAATGAAGATGAAGAAGGGACAGGGAAGAAGATCCAGGAGCACCCAAGGAAAGACCTTGGCGCGCCCGACACACCTACCTCAACCAACAAATCCTCTGCCCCTACCGCCATAGGCTCAATATTCAGGTCCAGGTTGGCCACATCTGGGACCGGCTCCTGCGTAGAGACGGACCCGAACGGCCTGCTGCTTGCACCTCCTGCTGAATAGAGGCTATGAGTGGGGCTGCCGAGATGGGATCCACGTATCCGGTCGCCTTGCCTCCGGGGAAGATCTGGACGGCCAGCTTCTTATCAAGTATATAAGGCTGGCCTTGGCGGCGTTCTTCCCGAAGCCGCCCACCCACGCTTTCAGGGTAGCAAGGGCGACCTCCCTCACACCAGTAGCCTGAAAGAAAGGGCGAGATGAGCTTCTAATGGCGGAACGGGGTTAACAAACTTATGTCTAAGAGTTGTTAGTAAATTGATAAAGAAGCCTATAATCGACTTACCCCCTCCACCAGCTGACTGACTAGGTCGTAGCAGATGGCGCAGGCTTCCGGGTGCCAGACGATCATATCGTTGAATGACGTGGCACATGGAGCGTGAGACCTGCACTCATCGTGGCCGCAGGGGTCGTACAACGTCGCGTTGCATCCCAGGACCTGACAGTTGGTAGCCTGTAAGTGGAGAGATACATGAGTATCCGGTGCACACTTACAGCCTAACAAATACTCCGCTGCATGCCGGAGCATGTAAGTTAGATTAAACCAGAGCCCGCCGTAATACGTGTGGTAACAAGGTTGGTTGGTTGTCCTAGGCTATTGCTCCGCTGACGGCGGAGACAAGAGATAGAATCCAACCAGGAGTGGTGGTAAAAGGAAACCACGACGAAAAAAAGGGCGGGGTGGGGATGGGTAAACATATGAATAAAAAAATTAAACAATTCATCGTAAAATTAGGGTATATCCTTAAAATAACAATAATATCAAACCTTTCTCCACCCGTCTACTAGAAGAATGCCCGGGTAAGAAGCAAGCTCCCTTCCGGTAGCGGGGGAGAGATGTAAGGATATAGTAGGCAAGCAACCGACCACTAGTAGTGACCACCCCGCCCGCTGGCGGAGCCAGTAATCTATAACCAAAGGTGCCCCGGCTGCGACGGAAGGCTCCGTTCGTTATAGAAAGGGAAGGTGGCTGAGCAACTGGGGAAGGGGGGGGAGGGTCTCGGCGTAACACGGCGGGAGAGAGAGAGGGGGGGGTTGGCCTACTCCTCCCCGTCTCAACAACTACCCGCTCGGAGACCCGGTACCCTATGAGTGGTCGCCCTATACCCCCCGCTGGAAGGAACCCCTGGCCACCTCAGAGAGAGAGGGAGGTAGGCTACTGTGGTTGTCATGGCAACCAAGGAGATCCACCAGACCCCTCCCTTATACCTGGTAGGGAGGGAAGGGGAAGGGTAAGGTGCGATGGAACACGTGACCGCAAGTGGCCTAAGCCGCGAGCAACACAACCGTGGGAGGGCCACGTGAACCAGGCTGTACCAAACCATGGACAATGCACCTAAGGCTAGCCTAAACACCCTCCAATAAATAGAAATATAATACATCGTAAAGGAGGAAAAGACACTTTTAGTAAAAGAGAAAGAAGCCCCAGGCCCAGGAGGCAAGCTGATCCGAAGAACAGTTGACTACTCGGAGCCAGCGGTAGCCAATGAAGAGCAAGAGCTGGGATGCTGGGCCAGAAAAAACGGTATAGCCCAAAAACCTAAAAACCAAAATAAGAGAAAAATGGTAAAAGGGGCTGTGTTCTAGCTATAAAAACGATGTAATAAAACGATGAGCGTAAAAATAAAAAGCCCATAAGCATAAGATGTCCCAGTATGGAGGACCGGGAATTCTTAACGAGGCAGCATGGCGCCGCCACGAGACAACCGGGAAACCGTATATGACCTATAGAAAAAGGAAAATACTGGTCCCTGGAAGACTAAAAATACTAGGAAATACTACTTATGAGGCACTTAACTTAGCCGAAGCAATAGCAGCATGTTCCATCGTAATGGTTGAAAGAAATCCGGGAAAACAACACAAGAGGAAAAATACACTCTAGCGCTGTAAAGCTAATGATTAAGGATGACCGCTAGGGGCGCTGCTGTCCGTGGCGTCAGTAGTAGTAGTAGTAGCGGCCGCATCACCCTTTTTTAGTATCAGCTCTCTCTTGTGGGGATTATATTGGAAGTCTAAATGGTGAATGTCTCGTGGTAGTGTTCCCACTCGCCCCTATTACCATACCGACACTTCTTTTTAAGAGTGAGCGAGTCAGTTTTACTGACATTTTCTTAATTTGTTTTTCTCTGGTAATTTTAGATTGATTTTACCTAGAAATAATGATCTTAAGGATATTTCATAGGCCGACACGAGCTGAGCCCAGAAATATTATATATATTATATATATATTATATATATATGTATGTATGTATAACTGAATCACGAAAGTTAGGAACATGATAAATCCATAAATAAAGATATATGCCACTAAGGAAAAATAAACGAAGGAGTATCTGCGAGACCTTTCGACGTAAAACGTCCTTTACTAAGCAGAAACTGCTTAGTAAAGGATGTTTTAACGACGAAAGGTCTGGCAGATACTCCTTCATTTATTTTTCCTTCATGACATATATTTATATATATATATTTAAAACAAGCACCCGAGCATGATCAATAGGCCTAGCACTCAATTCTTAAAACAGACCTCTGGTTATTCCTGACTAGAGAGAGAGCAGGAGATACTTGAATTAAAATAATGCTTGCCAAGCATATTCACACTCTGGATCGTATGGACAAGAATAGTCTCACTTAATCCCTGAAAAAAAAAAGGTGGAAACCTACAAAAATACTTGTTTGGTGCAACTGTGAACGCAAATCCACAAGCAAATATTTGCACAATTGAGAAATTGGATGAAATTATTTAACAAATAAGCTGGAAAATATATTTCCTTGATTCTTGAAATAGGCCTAACCATGTAACCAATACTGAACGCGCATATAACTTTTTTTTTTTTTATGCCAACTTGTTTCGTATTTATATTTCATTTAATCAGATGCTGAACTTCTCTGTACTTCATCAAAAGAAATTATAATAAATTTCTATATAACGCTGTAAAAGTATAAAGATGATTTACAAATATTAGGCCAATGCTTATGCACTCGATTCCTGCTGCCACTCTATGGTGAATGATCAATGTTAGTTCAATAATTGCCTATTAAAAGAAAAAAGAAAAGAAAAAGAATTTCCCCAAAGAAACATCTGCAGCTCTCAAAGTGTGATATCATTACACTTTGAGAGCTGCAGATGTTACTTTGGGGAAATTCTTTTTCTTGAATTTTTTTTCTTTTAATAAGCATTTATTGAACTAACATTGATCATTCACTAAGGAAATACTTTCTGCGCTTATACAGTTAATCACTGATACATATCAGATAAATAGGATGACAATAATTGGAATAAATATACTAACTGGCAACCCCACGAGTTTCTAAAGAAGTACGATAAATTCTGAGATTTGTTGCTTCACTTCTGGAACTTACTGTACAAGCCACTTTGAGAGTCCTCAGACAGGGATCTAACCCTCAGGACCACCTTTCTGTTGGCCCTGGCATCAGTGAGGAGAGTAGGCAGACTGCGTGGTCTTCCTTTCGATGTTCAACACTCAAGAGGTTGGAGATCGGTTATGCTCGACTTCATCCCGGATTTCATGGCGAAGACTCAGAATCCAACGGTCCCTGACATTAGGTTCAAGTCCTTCTCCATCCCCTCTCTTAGTGACTTCTGGGGTGATGATCCAGACGAGATGCTACTTTGTCCGGTTAGAGCACTACAGCGCTATCTGAAGAGGACTCACTATCTCAGGCCTGAGTGTTGATGACTTCGTTTTCACTGGTGGTTCCAAGAAAGAGGTGTCCAAGAACACTGTCTCTTTCTGGTTGTGCGAGACGATCCGGAAGGCATACTCTGCTGCTGGCAACAACACCAGTACACTTCATCCAAGAGCTCACGAGGTCTGGCGCATTGCCCTGTCCCTACATTCCGTAAGAACCTGTTGGTTCAACAGGTTTTGAAGGCTGTGGTCTGGGCAAGTCAGATACCTTCACCTCTCACTTTTGGGATATTGCCCACTGGTCCTTGGACGCATGTTCCTTGGGACAGATGGTGGCTGCTCAACAAGTTGTGTAGCTTACCCAGCTCCTCTAACAGGACAGAGTGGCGTCTTGCCTCATTGTACAGTATGATTGACCATGAATGCGGAGTGACTGGCTCTTTTCATCCCTTTCATCCTACTCTTTCCCTCTAGGTAGAGAGTAATGCAGACCATTACATGCGGGACCGAGCATAGATGCAGGTAAGACAATTCTTTAGAGTAACCCATCTATTCCTTTTATTAGCAATAGAAGCAAATATCCACCCCTTCCTTACAAGTGAGGGAAGGGGGCCTTGACGTAAGACAAACCCATAACTTGTATTTGCCTTATAGTCTCCAACATATGGCTCTTTGCTTTCCCATAAGGGTGACTCACATCTCTCCCTTATGAGAAAAACCGAGAAGACTGACACTGATCTCGCAGTTCCATAACTCTGATCAGATGCCAGTGGCTGGATCCTCTTCATTGCTCTTATGACCAGGAAGAGAAGTCCAGGTATGCTGAACCCCAGTCGGTTCACTAGAGCTTACTCAGATATGTACCTCCTTCCAATCAGTGAGTCTTCCTATTATAAAGAACCGATAGTTTGTATATTATGTAGGAACAAATCAGTTCTTAAAAGTAAACCGTATTTTTCCTAACTATACAAACCTAGGTCCTTTACACTTAGTGCCTACCTTGTGCCACCCCTCAATCTGTTATCTGGGCCGAAAGCAAATTGGAATGTTTGTCTGGTTGGAGGAAGTACCAAAGACCGGACTGGTAGTTAACCCTTAAACGCCAAGCCGGTATTTTCCGAAAGTGTCTCCCGTATGCCGGCGGCGTTCGTGAGTGAGCGCCGAAGCGGAAAAAAAATCACAGCACGCTTAATTTTCAAGATTAAGAGTTCATTTTTGCTTCTTTTTTTGTCATTGCCTGAAGTTTAGTATGCAACCATCAGAAATGAAAAAAATATCATTATCATATATAAATATTGAAATATATGACAGCGTGAAAATAAATTTCATATATAATTGTATACAAATCGTGCTGTGAGCAAAACGGTTAAAGCTAATGAGTTAATTATTTTTTCGTTGTATTTTACACTAAATTGCGATGATTTGATTATCACAATATGATGCATGAATTCGTAACGCGCGGACGTAAAAAAAGCCGTTTTCAAAAATTCACCATAAATCGAAATATTGTGCTAGAGACTTCCCGTTTGTTGCAAAATTAAGGTAATTGATTGAATATTACTAGACTGTAAGTGTTGTAGCTTACAATTGCAGTTTTCGACCATTTCGGTCGAGTTAAAGTTGACCGAAGGTCGAATTTTTTCTATTTATCGTTTATATGAAAATATTTCAAAACTGATAAGAGCTACAACCATGGGTTGTTTTTTGTTGTATTCTACATGAAATTGCTCACATTTTCATTTATAAAACTTTATGTAACGGCTAATTTAAAATGGTACAAACATTACCACAATCGGACGAAAAAATTTATGATTTTTTCGGAAGAGTTACCGCGAGGATGTAAGAAATGGTTTTTTTTTTCATAAATTCACAATAAATCGAAATATTGTGCTAGAGACCTCCAATTTGTTGCAAAATAAAGGTAAATGATTGAATATTACTGGAATGTAATAATTTTAGCTTACAATTGCGTTTTTTTACCATCTCAGTCAAGTCAAAGTTGACCGAAGGTTGAAATTTTGGCACATCGTTATTTATTGGAAAATATTTCAAAACTGATAAAAGTTGCAACAATGGGTTGTTCTTTGTTGTATTCTACATGAAATTGCTCACATTTTCATACATAAAACTTTATGTAACGGCTAATTTAAAATGGTGCAGACATTACGACAATCGGACGAAAAAATTTATGATTTTTTCGGCAGTTACCGCGCGGACGTAAGAAAAAGTTGTTCTAAAATTCACCATAAATCGAAATATTGTGCTAGAGACTTCCAATTTGTTGCAAAATGAAGGTAAATTATTGAGTATTACTAGAATGTAAGAGTTTTAGCTTACAATTGCGGTTTTCTACCATTTCGGTCGAGTCAAAGTTGACCGAAGGTTGAAATTTTGGCACTTATCATTATTTATATGAAAATATTTCAAAACAGATAAAGGCTACAACCATGGGTTGTTTTTGTTGTATTCTACATGAAATTGCGCACATTTCTATAAATGAAACTTTATGTAATGGCTAATATAAAACTGTGCAAATATTACAACAATCGGACAAAAAAATTTCTGATTTTTTTGGAAGAGTTACCACGCGGACGTAAGGAAAAAGTTTTTTTTCATAAATTCACCATAAATCAAAATATTGTGCTAGAGAATTCCAATTTGTTGTAAAATGAAGGTAAATGATTGATTATTACTAGAATATAAGAGTTTTAGCTTACAATTGCGTTTTTCGACCATTTCGGTAGAGTCAAAGTTGACCGAAGGTTGAAATTTTTGCACTTATCATTATTTATATGAAAATATTTCAAAACTGATAAAAGCTACAATCATGAGTATTGGTTGTTGTATTCTACATGAAATTGCTCACATTTTCATATATAAAACTCTTATGTAACGGCTAATATAAAATGGTGCAAAAATTATGTCAAAGTGACTAAATAATTTCTGAGGTGTGTCGCTGATGCTTTTTAGTGCGAGAAGAAAGAAATTCGCACTTGCGCGCCTGGGAAACGATTGTAAACAAAACAACAGCTTGATCCATGAACCTACAGCATCCCCCAAGGCGCGTGATTCAAAAGTTTTCGCCTAGTAGGCCTATAACTCTTTTTCTGCGCATTTAAAAAAAACATTTTCGTCGACGTTTCATACGTCGGTTCGGCACCTGACAGACAATTTTCGTCAACGTTTAATACGTCCAATCGGTGTTAAAGGGTTAACTACCAAATCACCTTGTTTGAAGAATTCAGTGGCAGTGTCCAGGCTATGCCTTAAGTAATTCCTTTGTAAACTACAGATAGTTTGTATAGGTAGGAAAAATACAATTTACTTTCAAAAATTGTAATTTTCCCTGTCAATACTTTTTTTTTTTTTGCAAATATTTACTTTCAACTTCCTATGAAATCTTTTAGAATTTTGTTCTTAACACCATGTATATTTGCATATCATCCTCTCCAGTGATTTAAGCGCCTTAGTAGTGTGGTCAGTATGGCGTTGGCGTACCACCTCGGTGGCCACAAGTTCGATTCTCGGGCATTCCATTGAGGGATGAGAGATGTGTATTTTTGGTGATAGAAGTTCGCTCCCAACATGGTTCGGAAGTCACGTAAAGCTGTTAGTCCCGTTGCTGAATAACCATTGATTCCATGAAACGTAAAAACACCATACAAACAGTCTCTCCAGTGAGGGTTAATCCTCTCCTTCCCTTTATTCTTCCAGCTTTTGAATATTTCCACCACTTCCTCCTGAGATTCTTCTCTAGGTCATATGCATACAGCAACTCCCAGGGACCTCCTTTGGTACACACTTGTAGGTTCTTCCTTTACTTTGGTGAACAGCCATCTCCCACAGTGGTATATGGGGGCCTGTTTTATTGTTCTAGTTGGGATTCAGTATAGTTTTGATTTTGGGTTAAAAAATATTGTTCTAGCTGTAAGAATAATAACTCAATATGTAGTACAGGTATGTTTTTAAAAAGAATAATTTTCGGCCATGGGGGCCCAATGATGAATTACTGGTTGCCATCCTATAGGAATTGGCTTATCTTTTTATTTGCAAAAATCACTGACTTAATGCTGATAAAATTCCGGGCAAGTTTTTTTTATATTAGTATAGTGTTTTGAAAAAGTAGGCTTTTTTGTGGTGAGGTGTTGGTTTCAAAGCCAGGCCCACATGTAACTGTCAAAGAAAATGGCTCAACTTTCATTTAAAAAGAATTATATTTAGCCTTACAAACAAAAGCTCAGCAGGTTTTTAAAGTTGTAAAAGTTTTGAAGCTCTCTCATTTTTCATGAAGATGTTGATTCCTGTGTTAGAATGTCCAAGTGGAGACAGATGACAACAGGATGGAAAAAGGGAGTTGCCAAATTAAAGATACATTTTTTGTTAAAAATCCTATTCGGGAATCTCTGTGGTTAAATTACACTTTATAACTAAGACTGAAATTACCAAAAGCAAGAGCATTTTTTTAAGAGTCCCAAGGTCATCACAATCTACACGAGCTGCTAACATTGTGAAGATATTTAACTATCTAGCCCTTGGGATTTCAGTCAGGGAAAGTTATTGGAGCGAAAGTAAATGACATCGGCAAATACATTTAAAAGTGGGAGCTTTAATAGTTTTCTGTATAGATGGTGAACTCTTGTAAATATCGGCTGATATCTTCTATTACAAATAAATCAGATTTTTTAAATTTAATTAATTTTGGAGGATGTGCATTGTTATTGAATTCATATATTAGACTTTTGCAATATCATTATGCATATATTTTTTCTCACCAGGATGAAGAACGCGTTGCATTACTCCGCAAGGCCTGTGCTCAGCACCAAAAAGGGTACCAAGATGCTATGTGCGGCAAAGGCATTGATCGTCATCTTTTCTGTCTCTATGTCATATCCAAATATCTGGAAGTTGACAATCCCTTCCTTAGTGTAAGTATGATAATTTATTAATTTCCCTTGATGACATGACTGGTAACCTTTACATTTGTTTTCTTGATATTTGTTTTGGAAATTTTTTTGTTCATTCTTTGTACATTTCAACTACGTTTTGGATGTTAGGGAATTGAACTATCTTCATTATATTTGTTTGAAGTTATTCTTTTACAAGACAGTCATGCCTAAAACATTGATTAGAAATGCTTTCTTTCAGTTGAATTAGTCTCTATTGAATTGATTGTATAACTTTGTTTTATTTTTATGAAGTACAATCCATTGCCATACTAGAGCCTATTTTTTTATTTTTATTCAAGTACAATCCATTGCCATACTAGGGCATATTACAAACATACTTCAAGGGTATATTGAGATGGAAATTATCAAGAAATCTTTACTATACGTATTTAAGGGTTAAGGAAGCATCTAGAGCCGTAGCTCCCATATCCATCAATTCCATTTTATAGTTAGAATTTCAGTGTTTTCAAATTAGTTGTTGCTGGTGTATTATTTCATTTCACTTTCAAGTAATACTGGTATTCTTCAGTTACCTGCTTTTTTTTTTTTTTTTTTTTTTAAATAGCTGTCTGCCATTTGTTATGTAAGTGAAAGTTGTATACAGACTGATTGACATAAAACCTAGACCCACTTGTGTTATGCATGTAACACCAATAATTGTCTGTGTTTCTACCTGGTTTAGTTATAATTAAGTAAAACTTAATGGACTTTATTCTCTTTACAAAAGTACATGTATTTTTTGTTTATCTAAAATTGAATAGCTTATAGCCTACTCACTCTAAAGTTTTTTTCCCAAAAAAAAAAAAAAAAAAAAAAGAATAAGCCCTCTCTAACTCAAAACTAAGAGGGTCTCAAACAAGAAGGTATGGTTTACAAAATACCTGTGAGGGTGGCAATTTTCTAGCTTTGTCAAGACTTTAGACATTTTTCACATTGTACAACACCAATATCAAATTCTCTCCAGCCTCAGCAATATTGGCTTTGTCACTTTCACTACACTTGGGGAAGGGTTATCATTGTCTGTGATGGTTATGGAGATAAGCAGACCACCAAATCGGTGGAGCAGTGTAGACGAGCCATGACCAAAACTTCTGTAGACATCAACTTGATGCTAGATGCATAGACTACAAAGTCACAAAGTGAATTCCTCAGCAATTCTCACAGGGCTGACTTTTATTACTGACCTTAGCAAAGCTCTGCTGTTGAGGGGAGTAGAAATAAATCAAGCTCCAGCTGATACAGATTTCAACATTGCATTGGCTTCCCTGGCTGTTGCTAAGGTGTAGTGAGGGGTATGAGTAAGTCAGAGTTCACAGCGTACTCATTTATTCAGATAACAAACATACAGGTCAGTAGCTTTTGTGGGCAGAAATGTCGCACCTGATATCAGGCGGGTACAAGTAGATTAAACACAATAACTTGCATTTGTTGGCAGATGGAAATATACATACAGTATATGCCAGCATATAAGGCAACCTTTTAATCTTAAAAAATTGCCTGCAAAATAGGTGGTCATCTTGTATGCCAATTATAGAAAGCAAACCTTAAATCCTGCAGAGATTTCCAATGATAGGCTAACCCCTGAAATGTTGATAGTTGTGTCAATACAGTAGTTAACTACCATCACAACTATGAACACTGTAAAAAAAAAACATCATCTGTAATAATGGTAAAAACCATAGGAAATTTAAGTGAATCACTAGCGACACAACTATTGATACTTTAAACAAAACTATAATTACAGTGGATAATTACTGTAATTGGATACTAGGATGAGAAAGCTCTGTTTGTTACAGGTGTACGATCTCTATCCGTAATTCTAAAGACCAAAAAGCTCTATTTTCTGGAGAAAATTATCATTTGCAAAAGTTAAATGTATTACAGAATATAAACGTCATCATAAACCATTTCCATTTGATATTGTTCACATTTTCAAAATCTCATCTGATTGAGAGGGATGTATTTCGGATATGCTTTTTTTGTAAATTGACAAAGTTGGTTTTAAAATGTGCACAATACTTGATTGTACAAGCATTATGTGTGATTTTGCCAGTTGCAGACATCACTTTCGCCTGCTCCGTTACTCATTTTATTCAGCCCTGGCTATAACCTGCAGTTTCAGTTTACTTGGATTCATTCTTCAGATGTCCATTGCGTCAAGAAAGAGTAAAAAGGTAGGGCGGGATTTCGCTGGCGACACGAGCCAATCGCCCAGAAATAGATTTTTCCTTACGTCAAAAATCCCTTTTGTCCTGGGCCTCAGCTCGTGTCGCTGCGCGAAATCGTACCAGAGAAATAGCACAAGATTGTAAAGAAAATTCAACTAAACAAAAAGGGGTCTCAAATAAAAGATAACATAAAATGAAGGAATATAATTGCTAATAAATATACATATACACAATGATACAAAATTAGAAATATTACTGAAATTAAACTTAATGCTAATAATATTTCTTAAAATTAACTTAAATTTTACATATATACAGGGCATACATGGAATATATGTTAAAATCAGTATCTGTGTATAGATATGTACAAAGAACTCAAAAGCAATTATAACAATAACTTGAACAGAACAAACTTCAATAATAATAATTTATGAAGGGAATGTATATGACTTAATATACAAAACCCATAACCATTGTAAATAAGATGTATCCCCTAGCATAAAAATAAGGGGATCACATCAAAGAGATCAATATATACAATCGGTTGTGAGTGACCCTAACAAAAAAATAAGGGACACCCACTATATCACCATAAGAGCAGCTAAGACCCAAGGTAAACGTAGATGAACATGACAGGTATAGACGAACTGTTGGGTGAGACAGGTAGAAAGGAGGACTGGATCTTCTACTAAAGATTAAGCAGAGTCGGGGGAAACTATGTTACCCGCCGCAACTGCTGAAAATTTCAGAGCTTCCAAGGACTTTAAGTAATGACGCTTAAATACTGTCAGCGATTTCCATCCAGTATATTTTTTCAACTCATCGAAATTCATATGTTGGAAATAGTTAATTGAGGTGGCTACTGCCCTGACATCATGTGCTTTTGGGAAAGAGTCAGGATTGGCTTGCTTAATAAAGTACAGGATCTGTTGCCTGATGCCTTTAATAGAATAAAGTACCGACCTTTTTCTCTCTTAAAGAGAGGACCCGATGAGGATGAGAGGTCCTGGGACAGAAGGCTCGTAAGGTCGATACTGGGCAAAGAGATATATCTTGTGGTGGAAGGGGTACAACCTTCCATGGTTCCCACCTCATCAAAGGATCTTCATTCTTTGCTATAAAACTACGTTCCGGAGAAAGTAGCACTTCCCCTGTGGGAAGAAATTGAATATGATCCGGATCTCTGGATAATGCCGACAGTTCTGAAATTCTAGCTCCTGAGGCCAAGCTTAATAAAAATAAGAGTTTTTTCTTAAGAGCATTATAAATGAGCATGTGTCATTATCAGTTTCTGAAGCCAGCTTTAGAACATCATTTAAGAAACCATGATACTGACGTAGGCCTTACAGAAGGTCTAAGTCTAGCACAAGCCTTGGGAATAGACGAGAAGTAGGAGTCTGTCAAGTCTATGTTGAAACCAAATTGAAAAATCTTTTTCAAGGCTGACTTGTTTGTCGTAATGGTGCTAGCTGCTAAGCCTTTTTCAAATAAAGATCTGAAAAAGGATATAGCTGAATTGATTGTCATGATTCTAATCATCTTGATTCTCTCAGGAAGGTTGCTAACTTTTTGACAGCAGCATCATACTGTCTCAAAGTTGAATCTCTTTTATCAGATTCCAAAAAGAGAATATTTTGAGGGTCAATATTCGCATCTCTTTTCGCTGCAAACTTCATGAAATCCATAAAGTTAGGGTTTTGAGAATTCCTGAGGAAGCGAACACAGTCTTCGTTTGTACTGACTGGGAGAGCCTGGGACTGGGAATTCGAAGAGGGCGAAGACCCAGTTCCAGAATTAGAGGGTACCAATTGCTCTTCGGCCAGTCTGGGGCTACTAGAGCCACTTGACCCTTGAATGTCCTGAGTTTTGTTCAGTATCCTTCATGAGAAGATTCCATGGAGGAAAGACATAAATCTTCTCCCAGTTGTTCCAGTCTAGGGCCAGGGCGTCCGTGGCATAGGCCAGAGGGTCCAGGTTGGGGGCCACATAACATGGGAGTTTGTGGTTCGCTTGGGATGCGAAGAGATCCACTTGTAGGCCTGGAACTCTCTGAAGAATCCACTGGAACGAACTGCTGTCCAGTGACCACTCCGACTCCAGAGGTACTGATCGGGATAGAGCATCTGCTATGACGTTTCTCACTCCAGCTATATGGGTGGAGGAGAGGTGCCAACTGAACTTGTCCGCCAGGGAGAAGATGGCTACCATGACATGATTTAGATGACGTGATTTGGAGCCTCCCCTGTTTATACAATGGACTACCACTGCGCTGTCTAAGACTAGCTTTATGTGGGAGTACTTTGGCGGACGTAACCTTTTTAGAGTCAAGAACACTGCCATTGCTTCCAGTACGTTTATGTGGAACTGACGGAACTGAGGTGACCAAGTTCCCTGAACCTTCTTGAACTGAGAATATCCTCCCCAACCGCTTAACGAAGCGTCTGTGTGGATGGTAATCCCCGGAGGAGGAAACTGAAGGGGTACTGATATCGATAAGTTCTTGACTTTTGCTCAAGGGCGTAGACGATTCCGTAGAAATCTGAGGGACTGAGGATAATTTGTCCCTGGACCTGACATTTGCTCGTGAGCGCCAGATTCTGGTTAGGTCTTTCAGTTTGGCTTTCATCAAGATGTTTGTCACTGATGCAAACTGGAGTGAACCCAGAATCCTTTCCTGGGTTCTTCTCGACGCCAGTTTGTGACTCAGAAATTGCTTTACTGACTTCGCTATTTCTTTCCTCTTGGCTGATGGAATCGACAGAGTATGGGAGGATAGATTCCATTGAATGCCCAGCCACTGAAAGTTTGACTCTGGAGTGAGTCTTGACTTGGTCCTGTTTATCTTGAAGCCTAGATATTCCAGGAACTGAATTACTTTCAGTGTTGCTTTGTGGCATTCCTCGACTGTTGGAGCCCAGATTAACCAATCGTCGAGATACGCTACTACCATAATCCCTTGCGATCTTAGTTGTTGAACTACCACTTCCGCCAACTTCGTGAACACCCTGGGTGCTACGTTGAGCCCGAAAGGAACTACCTTGAAGGAGAATGCCTGATCTCCTATCTTGAAGCCCAGATACGGACGGAAGTGCCTTGCAATAGGGATATGATAGTAAGCGTCTGTAAGATCGATAGAGGTGGTGACGGCCCCACGGGGAAGTAAGGTCCGCACCTGCGAGATCGTGAGCATCTTGAACTTGTCGCAGCGAATGGCTAAGTTTAAGCGGGACAAGTCTAAGATTACCCTTCTTTTTTGTGAGCCTTTCTTTGGAACGCTGAACAAGCGCCCTTGAAACTTTAATCTGTTGACTCTCGCTATAGCTCCTTTCTGAAGGAGGTCCTCCGCATACTCCGTCAATTCTTTGGATGGAAGTTGGCGGAAAGGTCTGGATGGGGGCGGGTTCGCTACCCAGCTCCAACCCAGGCCTTTTGACACAATGCTTTGGGCCCATTTGCTGAAATTCCACCGGTGGCGGAAATGAAACAGCCTCCCTCCTACCTGAAAGTCCTCATTGGTGTTGGTAGCCTCCGCGGCCTCCCCTGAAATGTCCTCATTAAAGGACCCTCCCGATCCTCTCTGGGACGAAAGGATCGCTTACCTCTGCCTCCCTTACCCGAGCGGTCATACTTCTGGGAAGCCTGGCCCTCGAAGACTTGATTGAAGGCTGGGGAGAGAGCGTAAGAGGTGGAGGGTTGAGGCTGGGGGGAGATGACATAGATAGGCTGCGATTGAGCCTTGGAGGTAGAAGGTTGGGCTGCCTGCACCAACGGGACAGCCGGAACAGGCTGGGTAAAGTGTTGCTGTTTCTTTTGGTAAGGCTGGAAACGTCTGGGTTTCTTCTGAGCCTTACCTCTGACAACTTGATCTTGGCGTCTCTTGGCCGTAAGACCCCAACGATCTTTAAGCCTTTGGTTAAGCCTTGTAGCCTCTGCCTGGACCTCCTTTACCATCGCATCTGGGAAGAGGTCTGCTCCCCAGATGTTCGATGCAAGCAACTTATTCGGTTCATGCCGAATAGTTGCTTCTTGAAGGACATGTTTCCGGCAGTTTGTTCTGGCCGTGGCGAACTCGAACATGTCAGACTGCACCGTTTGAGTCAGTGACTTGGTGATCAGCTTAAAAAGTGGCTCAGAACCATAGGAAATGGTAGCCACCTCGGTCATGGCCATGGTATTGATGGACCTGGCCAACCTAGACTTGGCATCAAATTCTTGCCTGAATGAGGCTATCTGGAAGTCTAGGCAGCTTCTCACCAAACTGCTCCATAGCACAGTCTGGTTTGAGTTTGCCCGCCGAAAAAGTGTTGGGCAGATCTTCCCACAACTCACCGGCTGAGGGAAGTAAAGGAGACGTAGGGTCCGCTTCTTTCAGCTGAGGCAACGAATCCCCCTTCTGGGCTGCTGGAATGGTAACCGTAGCAATCTTTGTCAAGAAAGGGAGCGGGGTGCCCTCTTCCATTGTAAAGATTGTGAAAGGACTCTTAAACGGCTGTATTTTCGTGTTCGAACAGTCCATGTCCTCTAAACACCTGAGCCATTCTCTTTGAGCCTGGTCTCGTGAATAGAGGACTGTTTCTTTGGGTACCTTATCGTCTCATGTCATGGCAGAGGCGGTGAGCCTGGCGTAGCCGATGAACGGAGGCTGAAGGTCTTCCGGGTAGAACTCGAAGTCTTCAATCCTTCGAGTTCCACATTGGGATAGAAATAAGCCCGTCCTGGAAGGGGGCGTATGACGCTACTCTCCAAGGATTGTTCATACTGAACGGAGGTAGAGAGTCATACGGGGGCAATTGCGCTCCCCCTGTGCTGAAGGGTGGGGGAGTAGCTAGCGGAGCTTGGCTCAGTCCGGCGATAATGTTGTCTTGAGTTGATCCTATCAGACAACCGGGAGAACATCTGTTGTCCATATCTGGTTTTTTAGAGACCCCACCAGATCGCCACTTGTTGCAACAGGCCAGCATTGGAATCCAAAGCCGGAGCTGCTGCGGAGGTGGACGGGTGGCTCTGAACAGGAACCAAGGGCAGTGGAACGGTTTGACTCCGCTGGAGTGTGTGATCTCTCCCTGGAGGATCTACTCCTAGAGGATTTGGAGCCGGACCCGGAAGCTTTAGACCTCTCTGCTCCGGGGTTTTAGCCGGAGACTTACGAGATGATGATGACGCCGACGCCGTCTTTTTAGACGACGACGACGTCTTAGTCAAGGTTTTTACTGTTTGACCTTTGACCTTAGGTCTAACGGAAGCATCAGGAGAAGTATAAAGTTCGGTACCTGTAAAGCCTTGGAAGGATGGAGAGGTTGCAGGGGTAGAAGATCCAGTGGCACCCAAGGGCAGCCCTTGGGCGTCCAACGTACTCACCTCGACCAACAGGTCGTCTACACCTGCCATCGGTTCGATGTTTAGATCCAAAGTCGCGACTTCCGAGGAGATGTCCTGGCCTGGATCAGTCAACGAGGCAGCGAGCTGTTGTTGAATGAACGCAATAGTCGGCCGCCTCTGCTGGGTCGACGTAGCCCGTTGACTTGCCGCCGGGGAAGATCAAGACCGCCAACCTCTTCTCGAGAATGTAGGGCATACCCTTGGCGGCGTTCTTCCCAAAACCGCCGACCCAGGCCCGCAGGGTTGCCAGTGCGGTGTCCTTCACAGCCGGAGCCTGGAAGAGAGGGTATTTATTAGTTTTTAAGATTAAACTTAAAACTAAAACTAAATTAAAAGCTTAACTTAAAATTATAGGGGATGCGAAATCCCCTGTAAATTTATCTTAAGTTTAAGAATAATAGAATTTTTAAAACTTAAGAACTATAACGAAGTAGGGACTGCCCAACGGAGTTGGAAACTACTTCACCCCGTCTAAGAGCTTCAGCTTTCCACACCAGATCATAGCAGATGGTGCAGGTCTCGTGATACCAGACTTGGAGGTCCCCGTGCGGAGTCGCGCATGGAGCATGGGGACCGGCAAACTTCGTGTCCACAGGGTCTTGAAGCATGGCGGGGCATCCCGGATGCTCACAGTTGGTGGTCTGTAAGTGAAAAGACACATGAGCATCTTAAAGGCTATCACTTACAGGCTAAAGGTCAAAAGAACTCCGCTGCATGCCGGAGCTCGGAAAAAATTTGGGCATAACCCCTCCCTTACCGCCTGAATAGGCTATAACCCCGGAGAGATCCGGTGAGGCAGACAAGGGAGGGGGATGGTTTAAGGTAGCTTAAGATAAACTTACTTAGTTTAACAAAACTAATTCTTAAACCTATAAAAATCGAACGTACCGGACTAAGTCCAGTGCGTGGCGGAGCGTGTCGCGACCTCAGCGCGACGGAGAGGTTAGAGACCAACTGTATGCCTCAGTCCACCCTGCGGGGTGAACTAGCCCCTTTCCACTTGGATGCCGGAGCTCCGGTAGAAAAGGAGCCCCAGTAAGGTGGGAAAGGGCGAGAGGGCACACAGACTCGCGCTAGCAACGGAGCGACGGAGAAGCGACGGAGGGGGGAAAGGCCAGTCCCCCCCCCTTAGCCATCCGGCCGGACCGAGAAGCTGGAGAGGTCGAGTCCAGTCTGGGTCTGTCCCGTCCCTCTACTCCCTCCGCCTGGGGGGAGAGGGAGGCAGGCTCGGGTATGCGGAGCGAGCGTGGGCAGACCAACCCTCCCCCCGACTCTATGGAAGAGCGGGAGGAGGGAAGATGACTGGACAGGCGTCTGGCTGCCCCGTGATCACGTAGTGACCACGTGGCGGTAACAACAAAACAATGAAACAATAAGGCCTAGAATACGCTACCGGCTGATCAGAGAGAAGCTATAGGGAAGCAACCGAACTGAAGAGCGGTAGCACATGGGCCCTATGGGCCATAACCTAGGCTAGGTGAAGCCAGACGCCTACACTAACATAAACATAATATAAAATAAATAAATCATGAAAGAAAGAAAACAAAATAGTAGGAGAAAAAATCCAGGAGTGTACGACTAACCCGAAAGAAAGTCTACCACTCAAAGCTAGCCGGGGCCGATACTAAGAGCTGTGGCTAGGGTCTGGATAGAAGAAGCCTACGTAAGGTAAAAAGACATGCATGCATGACATAAACCGCGTAGACTGTACCCTTAAACAAATAGGATGACTAAAATTAGAGCGTACTAAAGTAAGGGAAGGTTCTGGGTATGGAAGACCAAGAACGAACCCGCCACGAGGCAGAACCATGCTGCCATGCTTCCGACCTAGAGCTCGTATTTATACCTAAAAAACGGCAAATACTGACTCAAGGACGGAAAAAACCAATTAGCAATAAACATTGAGTACTTAACTTAGCTGCTGCAATGGCTGCACGCTCCATGATGAGTAAATCCAAAAATAAGGGCACAAAAACACAGAGCAAAAAAGGGCACGTGTATACGCTGTGCGCTAACTGAAAAGGATGGCCACCAGAGGCGCAGCGGTCGGCAGCATGGGATGGAGTAGTAGTAGTTGCTGCCCACTCTGTGGGTCGGCTCCCCTCTTGTGGGGATTTTGTAGTGGGAGATTTCTATTGGCAAGCGGCTCGTGGTAGTGGTCTCACTCGCCATAAGTGTTCATACCGACACCCTCTGGAAGGGTGAGCGAGTCAGTTGTACTGACCTTTTCTTTATTTTATTTATTCTCTGGTATGTGTTAGTACATTTACCCTAGAAATAATAGATTAAAGGATATTTCGCTGGCGACACGAGCCAATCGCCCAGAAATAGATTTTTCCTTACGTCAAAATCCCTTTTATTTTTACTTTTGGAAACCACCATTGAGAATCGGCAGGGTTTAATGTGAGAACTTCAACGCAACTCTTAATAAACGCTCGATAGTTGCGGCAAAGGATAATCAGCCATCGGCTGTTTCTCGATTCTGTTGTTTGTGGATACATGCTAACAATGGCTTCATCCATAATTGTAGAACCTGAAATTTCTTAGCGGAGGATGGAGCATCATCATAAGTTCTTACTCTGTTGCCCAAGTTAGGTTGTTACACTGACAGATATCCATTAGCAAAAGTAAAATAATAGTTGTGTATTTAGTCATTTTACTGTATCTAATCATATTGCATGCATTATTAATATATTATTTTATTATAATATAATCAGAGTGATCTGTCATTTGCATTCTAGTTTTGTTTACATTCATAAAATAATCAGCTGATTTAATTTTATGGATATCATCACGGTCTTTAGCTGCCGAATGGAACTTAATTCAGCGACGTGTCTTTCGTAAATTATCACAAACTGGGTTTAAAAATTGCAACTACTTAAAAACTTAGTATTATTTAATGAAGTGTGTGTGCGTTTCTGCCAGTTTCAGATGGTGCTTTTACCTCCAAAACATTTTTGCACTCTGCTCATTATTCATAGTTCCCAGTCGTGCTTGGCTTATGAGCTTTGTTGTTTACTGGCAGTATTTTACAATAAATAATTACACATTTTTTAAGCTACAATTTTCATAGCTACAAACCTGAGGTCTTAACAATAGGATAATTTCTAGCACCTAGCTGGATCCAGTTAAATTGCAGATGAAAACAAGGAATCTTGTGAGATCTGGCAACGCGTACGTACATCAGGTGAAGAGTGGTTAAGGACCACGCACCCACGCCACAGCGTCAGTCTTTCCCAACTCAGGGTGTCTTAGCAAGACAGGGGCAGCTAGAAGTGGGCAGTACAACGTTAAGACATTTGGTTTGTAGCTATGAAAAATACAAATTGTCTTAGAAAATTTGTCATTTGTTCATACGCGAACAAACCCTCGTCTCGGTCTTAACAATAGGATAGACTTATACTTGGAGGGAGGTACAGACATCCTAAACCAGCTTGGGGCCCACCCACCAGTCCAGCTCCAGAAGAAATAACTTCCGGAAAGGGACTGAAGCCCGTGAAAAGCTAGACACATTGATATCTAGCCACCCAGACACCAAGTGACATACAATGAGATATGGGAGAATCAATGCATAGGGGGAACCAAAGAGAAACTTTGACTGTCCTATAACAAACCAACACACCAGGGTTTATTACCACTCCCCCCCCCTTTGCCTTGCCAAGGAGCTACTGAATAGAGGGTTGTTTATTAGCATACCAAGCGACCAAACTATCTGTATCAGACCAGTCCAGTGAATGACGTGTCTATTCCTTAACCTGCCCGAAGGAAGAAGGGAAGGTATAAGAGAAAGAAAGAGAGCAGCCATCTCTCTCATTCTCTGTTCCACACAATCATCTTAGGTAAGATACAAAAGTGCCTTGTTAACCCTTGAACGCCGACTGGACGTATTGTACGTCGACTAAAATTGTCTGTCGGGTGCCAAGTGGACATACGGTACGTCAACTGCAAAAAGTTTTTTTTAAATATTTGCGGAAAAATAGTTAAAGGCCTAGTTTGCGAAAGATTATAAATCACGCGCCTTGATGGATGCTGGGAGTTCACATATCACGCTGTTGTTTTGTTTACAAGTGTTACCCAGCTGTGCATGCGTGACTTTATTTCTTCTCTCACTACAAAGCATCAGCGACACATCTCAGAAATTCTTTCGTCCTATTGTCGTAATTTTTGCACCATTTTATATTAGCCGTTACATAGTTTTATATATGAAAATGTGTGCAATTTCATGTAGAATAAACAAAAAACAACTCAAGGTTGTAGCTTTTATAAGTTTTGAAATTTTTTCATATAAATTACTATAAGTGCCAAAATTTCAACCTTCGGTCAAATTTGACTTGACCGAAATGGTCGAAAAACACAATTTTAAGCTAAAACTCTTACATTGTACCAATATTCAATCATTTGCCTTCATTTTGCAACAAATTGGAAATCTCTAGCACAATATTTTGATTTATGGTGAATTTTTGAAAAAACTTTTTCCTTACGTTCGCATGGTAACTGCCGAAAATCTCAGAAATTCTTTCGTCACTTTGTTGTAATTTTTGCACTGTTTTATATTAGCCGTTAGTTAAAGTTTTATATATGAAAATGTGCACAATTTTATGTAAAATAAAACAAAAAACAACCCATGGTTGTAGCTTTTATCTGTTTTGACATATTTTCATATAAATCAGGATGGGTGTCAAAATTTCAACCTTGTCAACTTTGACTCGACCAAAATGGTTGAAAAATGCAATTGTAAGCTAAAACTCTTACATTCTAGTAATATTCAATCATTTACCTTCATTTTGCAACGAATTGGAAGTCTCTTGCACAATATTTTGATTTATGGTGAATTTTTGAAGACAAAATACTTTTTCCTTAAAAACCGTGCGTGGTAACTTGGCCGAAAATCTCAGAAATTCTTTCGTCACTTTGTCATAATTTTTGCACCGTCTTATATTAGCCATTACATAAAGTCTTATATATGAAAATGTGAGCAATTTCATGTAAAATACAACAAAAAAATATGCCAAAATTTCAACCTTCGGTCAACATTGACTCAACCGAAATGGTAAAAAAACGCAACTGTAAGCTAAAACTCTTGCATTCTAGTAACATTCAATCATTTACCTTCATTTTGCAGCAAATTAGGAGTCTCTAGCACAATATTTTGATTTATGGTGAATTTTTGAAAAAAACTTTTTCCTTAGCTCCTCGAGTGGTAACTCTGCTGAAAATCTCAGAATTTCTTAAGTTACCTTGTTGTAATTTTTGCACCATTTTCTATTAGGCATTAAATAAAGTGTTATACATGAAAATGTGTGCAATTTTATGTAGAATACAAAAAAAAATAACTCATGGTTGTAGCGTTTATCAGTTTTGAAATAGTCATATAAATCACAATAAGTGCCAAAATTTAAACCTACGGTCAATTTTGACTTGACCAAAATGGTAAAAAATTGCAATTGTAAGCTAAAACTCTTGCATTCTAGTAACATTCAATCATTTACTTTCATTTTGCAACAAATTGGAAGTCTCTAGCACAATATTTTGATTTATGGTGAATTTTTGAAAAAAAAACTTTTTCCTTACCTCCTCGAGCGGTAACTTGGCTGAAAATCTCAGAATTTCTTTAGTCACCTTGTCATAATTTTCGCACCATTTTCTATTAGGCATTACATAAAGTGTTATACACGAAAATGTGTGTAATTTCATGTAGAATACAACAAAAGATAACTCATGGATGTAGCTTTAATCAGTTTTGAAATATTTTAATATAAATCACAATAAATAGAAAATATTCGACCTTCGGTAAACTTTAACTCAACCGAAATGTTCAAAAACTGCAATTGTAAGCTAAAACACTTACAGTGTAGTAATATTCAATCAATTACCTTCATTTTGCAACAAACATGAAGTCTCTAGCACAGTATTTCGATTTATGGTGATTTTTTAAAAAACTTTTTTTTTACGCCCGCACGTTACGAATTCATGCATCATTTTGTGATAATATTTTCTCTTGTGTTGCTTTGATCGTTTTACAATTTGTTATATACCAAAATCATTGCAATTTAGTGTACAATACAACGAAAAAAAATAACTCATTAGCTTTAACCATTTTGCTTAGTGCGATTTGTATACAATTATATATGAAATTTTTTTTGCGGTCATATATTTCAATATTTATATATGATAATTATATTTTATTTTATTTCTTATGGTTGCATACTAAACTAAAGGAAATGACAAAAAAAGGAGCCAAAAATGAACTCTTAATCTTAAACTAAGGTGCTGTGATTTTTTGAAAAAAACTTTTTTTTCCACTGCAGAATCATGAAGAGTCAAGTTTGCCTGTCTGATGGCTTCCGGTATCCAAAAAGAGACTGAATTCTTTGACAGCTCTTTCTTTGTATGTCCTGTGCTAACAAAAAGTCTGCAGCAGGCTGGCCTAAGGTGCCGTGTCCTTTTAAGATAGCAACACAGGGCCCAGACAGGACACAACAAAAGTTCTTGAGCATCACCACCCACAAAGTCATTCAGTGATGGAATGGAAAAGGAGGTGAACCTATCATTGTGCACAGAGTCATGGCCACAAATTCTGGGCCAAATTTGAAGGACACTGACCCCCAACCCCTGGTGTGCTTCACATCATAGCTCAGAATGTGCAGCTCCCCCACTCTCTTCGAAGATGCCAGGGCCAGGAGAAAAACCGTCTTGAGCGTCAAGTTCCTGTCAGATGAGCAACGCAAAGGCTCTTATAGACCCTTAGTGAAACTTCTCAGAACCAAGTAAACATCCCACGTCCGAGGCTTGAGCTTCCTAGGGGAACTCAATTGCTCAAACCCCTCAACTAGCAAGGAAAGTTATCAGGATGAGGAGATGTCAATACCTCTAAGGCGTAACACTAAACTCAGGGCCGGCCGCCCTGTAACCTCTAATGGCAGAAACGGACAAACGTTTTTCATCTCTGAGGAAGGTTAAATAGTCTGCTATTCACTGAATAGAGGTTGCAAGTGGATAAAAACCCTGTTTATGACAACAGTCACAGTAGATCGCCCATTTGCCTTGGTAAACTGCAGAGGTCGACCTTCTGAGACTGCTGGACATACACCCTCGCTCGGAGGAGATACTTGATAGCCTCCAACCGTGAAGAGACAGGGATTCTACTGACTTGTGGAACCTTTCTGCATGCAGCTGACACGAGATGCCGCCAAGGGGGAATTTCCCTCGGAACCCCCGTCAACAACAACAACAACAGATCTAGAAACTATTCCGCCTGAGGCCACAGAGGGGCTACCAAAGTCATCTCGAGACCCTGCGAACTACCCAGGCTGTTCAGGACTTGATGGATCAAACAAAACGGAGGGAAGGCATACACCTCCAGGTTGTCCCAGGGATGTTGGAATGCATTCTCCACTAACGCTAAAGGATCTAGAACCACTGAACAGAATATCTCCAGTTTCCTGTTGAACCGGGTCACAAAAAGGTCCATCATGGGTCTCCCCCAAGCCCGGAAGAGCTTGTCTGCAACTACCTGATGAAGGGACCACTCTGTGCCTAGGATCTGATCCCAACAACTGAGTTTGTCTGTGACCACATTCTGTTTACCTGGGATATACCTGGCTGAGAGCTCTACCGAATTGCTGACTGCCCATTGTTGAACCTCGACGGTCAAGGCATGAAGTTGATGTGAAACCAGGCCTCCCTGCTTGTTCACATAGGCAACCTTGGGTGTTGTCCAACATGAGAACGACAAATGACCCTCTACTTTCTCCCGAAACTCCTTCAGATCCAGGAAGACTGCCTTCAACTTCAAGACGTTAATATGCTACTGTTTATCCTCCAAACTCCAAACACCTGAGGTAATGAGACCACCTAAATGAGCCCCCCAACCTGCGAGGGAGGTGTCAGAAAACAGAAGGAAGTCCGGTGGGAGAGAACACAGAGGAACACCCTTCAATAGATTTCGGTCGTCCAACCACCAACATAGGTCTTCTCTCACTTCCAGGGACAGAGGAACCTTTAACGGGTGAGTCCCCCTCCGGAGACCAGAATTCCCCGTCTTCATTGTAGAGACCAAAGATGAAGACGCCTATGAGGGACCAGCATCTCCAGGGAAGACAAAACTCCAAGAAGAGCCTGCCACTGATGAGCTGACTGATTGGTTCTGACAGGAATTCGCGTGCCACCACTTGCAACATCTCCAATCTCTGATCTGACTGGAAAACTCTTGCAACCGCCTTATCGATGACCATGCCCAGGTAGAGAATCCTTTGACTGGGTACGAGGTTTGACTTTTCCCGGTTGACAACGATGTCCAGTTCTAGACAAAACTGAAGCAGATGATCTGTGTCTTGCTGCAGCAGCTTCTTCCTGGAACCTGCCAGGACCACCCAGTCATCGAGGTACCTCAGCAAACGGATCCCCTGAGCATGGACCCAACTTGAGATGATAGAGAAGACCCTTGTGAACACGTGAGGGGCTGTAGTCAGCCCGAAGCACAGGACTTTGAACTCAAAGACCTTGTCACTGAGAGATAAGCGAAGGAACTTCCTGGACGTTGGATGAATAGAGATCTGGAAGTATGCGTCCCTCAGGTCTATCGACAGCCCAGTGGTCCGCCAGGCACCCCCCTACCTGTGGCACAGGAGAGGGAGAGGTGCCTAACCTACTGACGATCTCTTTACCACTGCCCCTTGGGCCCCTTCTTGGCTTAAAGGAACAGGTGTGAAAGGGACGTTGGCCCTCTGACTTAGGCCAGGATGGATGGGGAGGCCCTGCCAAAACCGAACTCCTTGACGGCCTACCAGGCGACGACCTTCGTGACTGCTGCTGGGCAGGGGGGGAGGAGGAGGAGCCGGACATCTCCGAGGATGACTCTGACTAGACACAGCCTGGTGCACTAATCTATCCTTGGTGTCAGCCTGGCGTCAGTCTATCGCATCCTCCAGCTCGGACCGAGGGAACAGAAACTGTGATTCCAAAAGATCTCCATTCCTCAATGCCAGCAAGGACTCAGGGACAACTGATCTTTCCATCCTGGATAAAGCTGTCTCTCTTTTAATCAGAAGGTTAGCCCATAAATTAACACTGTGGTGAGCAAGATATGAAAACGCCTTGCCTCCGGACTGCAACAAACTGGCAAGAGAGGAAGCACTCACTAACCCCTCTGGGGACCTATCAGAAGCCACTGACCTCACCTGCTCCAAAGTCAATCCCAGCTTCAGGCGAATGACGTCCGGGTTAAGATGACGTGACATCAAAAATGCAGAGTTCATAGCATAGTACTTCCTATGCCTCGTGAGAGGTGGGGGTAGCAACTTGGCAGAGCCCCTAGAGCGAAGTGAACCATCCCAATCTCAAACAGGTGTTAACCTTATGCAAGACCGACTGCACATGCCCCGACAAGGGAAGTTGGAACGATGACTAGGGATCCTGTGTAGCTCCCAGCAAGGCTTCCAAGCAGGAAGGAGTGAAAGACGACCAAGCCTGAGTCCTACTCTCCAAATTGTTGAATCCACGAATGAGATCAAGAGCTTCTGTAAAGGAAGACAAAAGCTCTTGCGTGTCTCCCTCCTCCTGCTCTGGCAACAGAGACCGACAACGAGGAGGATGTGCAGGCTTATCTAATGAGCCTTCCTCATGTAAATTAACAGAGGAACCAGCAGCCAAACAACCCGAAACACCAACTACTCTGTCTGGGCTGGATCCAAGTGCCAACTCCTTCGACGAGCCAACCACAACACTAGGGACATCTCCGCACACTCCTCCAACAGATGACTCTCTAACATGGCCATGTACAAGCACGTGTGGAGCAGACGTATGAATGTGTGTTGGTGGGGAATCGTGAACACTCGAAATAGAATGAGAATGAGAATCCCTCATAGTTGAACTCCAGGAAACTGCACCACCAACTCTGTGGTCACAACCTTTGACCTCTTGACAGGCACCTTGAGATCCTTACGGCAACGAATAGGCCCTGGAGAAGGAGAAGTGGAAGCACCTGCAACATGTGCACGAACGAGGGAGGTTGCAACACGCTCACGACTCGATGCGACAAAGCAGCCACTGCAGATCGCACAGGGGAAGATACACTTACATTCTCAGAAACACCAACTCCTGCAGGAACACGGGCGTGCTGCTCCTCACTCGCAGACGAAGAAGGGCAAAGTCCTTAGCCTTCCAACGCTTGATACACCGACGTGGCAGAGATGGGGGAGAAGGAGACGAAGACAGCATTGGCTCCTTACACAATCTCTTCGCAAGAGACGGGGCCGATGCAACACGCTTGCTTCCAGTCCTCCCAGCCAACATAGCAGCAAACTTATCTTCTAAAACAGAGTCCAATCTCTTAAGGACTGCCTGGCATAAAGCCTCAGATGGATCAGCAAGAGAAGGGGCCAACGCATGGAAGGGAGATGCAGCGAACTGGATAGCAGAGATGATGTCACAGCAGCAAATGATGACATAGATGAGTGAGGCAGCGCAGCAGAGACGACTGGGAGTGACGTCATAAAAGGTGATGACGTCACAGATTCCACTCGATCTGAACGGGAAGCAGACGCCATTGGCGGAGGGATACAAAATGACTGATCCTGTGACATCACTAGCGGGGCTGATGCCACGGCTTCCCTCTGACTCGAAGAAGTGGCAATCGTCACTGGGGGAACAATACAAAATGGCTGACCTTGGCTACCCATGAAGATGAAGCCAGGAGTAGGGGGGAGGGCCTGGACAGCATGAGGAGGGGAGTAGCAAGCATCCATGAAGTGCATCAGCAAACCCTCCAAGGACGGGGGACCCCATAGCCCAAGCATCATCCAAAGCACTGCCATCTTGGACGCCTTCGATTCTGAAATAAAAGACATTGATGAAAAAGCCTCCTCCCTCTTGGGAATTAAATTAACTCCCAAGGAAGAAGGGGCGACATTACATAAATCAGCCTGAGGGCCTCCTGATACTTCCAGCGATGAATCGATGGAAGAAAAGGAAGGGGACAAAGGCACAACACTAGCATGGGGTGTGACAGCAGCAGGAGATGGAGCATCAAGAAGAGGAGAAGAAAAGCCCTCCCACGAGGGAAGAGTAGAAATCTTACAATGCTCCCTCTTACTATAAAATAACTTCCACTGCTCTCTAGGCCACACACGGCATTCTGTGCAGGGATTCCTTATTGTACAATCAATAGAGCGCCACCTACTACAAGTGACGTGTGGGTCCGTCGCAGCCAAAGCCAAAAAACAAGAACACGGAAAACCTAGAGTTCAGGGGCACAAATGTTGACAAGGCCAAGAAGGAACGGAAGACGCCATAATAACAACATACACACACACACTCAAACACAAGCGAAATGGGCAATGAACCTGGTAAAGGCCGAGAGGTCAACCACAACTCTCGTCCAGGCAGTTTTAATATAGACTGATGCTGTGGCCTGGGTGCATGGTCCTTGACCACTGATATACGCTCGCATTGCCAGATCTCACAAGATTCCTTGCTTTCATCTGCGATTTAACTGGATCCAGCTATGCACTAGAAATTATCCTATTGTTAAGACCTTAGGTTTGTTCGTGTAAGAACAACTTAAAGGGTTCTGTGATATCAGTAGTTCCCCAGTTATCTTTAATATGGGGATTCTTTCCAATTGTAAAGGAATGCATTCATGGGGATCTACTTCCAACAGGTGTTACTCCACCGATAGTGATGTCACAGGAGTAGAGCATTTGTCATGATGTTTTACCATATATTTTTCCTAAGGGAATATGCAAACATTTTTTGTAATGGTTAGCTTTGTCAAACATCTCATAATCTTGAAGATACCAATTTTTGTATATTTATATACCAACTAACTTACATCAGCTGATTGAGTTATTTAATTTAATAAATTTGGGGTCTTCTTATACAGTGAACATACCTCAAAACCTACAATTTCACATGAAAAATGGGTGCTTGTCTTATATGTAGAGTTGCCTTATATGCCGACATATAGTGTGAATCAGTACATAATACAGGACTGAAGTTAAGACACACATGGCTGAAAAGCTGACTGTGCAGTGCATATGATTATGACAGTACATTTCATAATTTAATATGACAATGATAATAAAGGAGATATATGTACAAAAGATGTGTGGCAGACAACAAACACACAGGTCAATAGCTCTTGCGATTGGAAATGTAGCGCCTAACGTCAGGCAGGTAGAAACAGAGATTAAACACAATCACTTGTGTTTGTTGGCAGATGGCAATATACATGTGAATTGGTACATATTACAGGATTGAAGTTAAAATACATATGGCTGAAAAGCTGACAGTGCAATGCATATGATGATACATTTAATATGACAATAATAATAAAGGAAATATATGTACAAAAGATGCATGACAGATGCTGTTTCTTTTGTCCTGAGCAGGGTCGTTGTTATGGGATTATCGGCCATTGCAATGGTGTGTGGGGTCCATGTGTGGACCAGAGATCACAGCTTACTGATTTATTTGGTCAACAAACACAATGTATCGCCTGACATCAGGCAGGTAGAAACAGATTAAACACAATCACTTGTACTTGTTGGCAGATGGAAATATACATGTGAATCAATACATAATACAGGACCAAAGTTAAGATACATATGGCTGAAAGGCTGACAGCGCAATGCTATGATGATACATTTCATATGACAATAATAATAAAGAAGGTATGTATATCTACATAAGATGCATGACAGATGCTGTTTCTCTTTCATCCACTTGTTGGCACACAGGGTCATTGTTGTGGGATTACTGGCCAGTGCAATGAGTGGGTATGGTCCACATGTGGACCATACAAAGGAAACAAGTGGACCAATGCATGGGGTGTCTGGTGACACTGATCTTGTTATCTCCTTGGCACGGCTGAGCACTGAGGAGATAATTTTGGCTCAGTCTCAGCCAGGCAAGCAATCTAAACTCATCAGTATGCAGCAAATGAAGAGATGTTTGGGGTCTGACCTCTGCGATGTTCTGCTGCCACTACATGCAATGACAGGATGTGACATCACCAGTGCTTCCTTTGTCTAGCAAGAAAAAAACCTGCCTCCTACTTGCAAAACGCAGAGAATTCTGCTCTTGCCCAGCACCCTTCAACAGCTAGGAAAGTGACAAAATTAGTATTGCTGAGGCTGGAGAGAATTCAATATTGATGTTGTACAATGTGAAAAAATTTGAAAGTCTTGAATGAGCCAGATATTTTCACCTCAAGCAGATGATCGCTCGCACAGGATTGTCCTCTTGAAACCAAACTTAGCCGGCTTCCTCCAACAAGTAGTTCTGCAAAGATGCATTCTTTCGGGGTGTACCTGCCTGTTCAGTCTTGGTATGGTAATGATCTTAATCCTCTCAATTTATGGTGAGAAGTTCATGGTGGTAGTCTGCTCCCAATTGGTTCAGAATGTGCTGCCACTGTGGAGTGCCTACTGACGATGTACTGTGACTGTAAGGCAGGGTAAAAAGAAAATCCAGCATGTTGTAGGAAGGTTGTGAAGCCTGTAATGCAGTGGTGGACACTATTGGTTTTTATTATACGTGTATCAGTTTGGTCAGTGTTGTTATATTTTTTTTCTGTATTGGTGAAATGTGGATATTGTTCAATTTGTGGGAAACGTGTTTGATTTTTGAAAATTTTTTGATGTATTTAAGTTGTGTTGTGATGTCAGACAAGATGGTGGCAGCATGGGGTGGAAAAGTATGGTGGGAGAGAGCTGAAATAAAGGATATCCAGCATGTTGTAGGAAGGTTGTGAGGCCTGTAATGCAGTGGTGGACACTATTGGTTTTTATTATACGTGTATCAGTTTGGTCAGTGTTGTTATATTTTTTTGTTGCTGTCGGTTGGGGGAAATGTGGCTATTTTGTTCAATTTGTGGGTAAACGTTGTTTGATTTTTGAAAATTTTTTGATGGAATTTAAGTTGTGTTGTGATGTCAGACAATATGGTTGGCATCATGGGGTAGAAAAAGTATATGGTGGGAGGAGAGAGCTGAAATTAAAGGATATCAGTTATTATTATTATTATTATTATTTTAGTTATTATTGATTAATTATTATTATTTTATTATTATTATTATTATTGTACTTAGGAAGCAGACCCTCTCTCAAGCATACTTTATTAACCCTTAAACGCCGACTGGACGTATTTTACGTCGACATACAAAAGTTTTTTTAAAAATTCACGGAAAAATACTTTTAGGCCTACCAGCCAAAAACTCTTGAATCACGCGCCTTGGGGGATGCTGGGAGTTCACTGATCAAGGTGTTGTTTTGTTTACAATCATTATGCAGGCGCGCAAGTGCAAATTTCTTTCTTGCCGCACTAAAAAGTATCTGTGACACATCTCGGAAATTATTTCGTCACTTTGACGTAATTTTTGTACCATTTTAAATTAGCCGTTACATAGAGTATTATATATCAAAATGTGTGCATTTTTATGTAGAATACAACTAAAAAATACTCATGATTGTAGCTTTTATCCGTTTTGAGATATTTTCATATAAATAACAATAAGTGCCAAAATTTCAACCTTCGGTCACCTTTGACTCTACCGAAATGGTCGAAAAATGCAATTGTAAGCTAAAACACTTATATTTTAGTAATATTCAATCATTTACCTTAATTTTGCAACTAATTGGAAGTCTCTAGCACAATATTTCGATTTATGGTGAATTTATGAAAAAACTTTTTCCTTACGTCCGCGCGGTAACTCTTCCGAAAAAAAATCATACATGCGATTGTGGTAATGTTTGCACCATTTTAAAATTAGCCGTTACATAAAGTTTTATATATGGAAATGTGCGCAATTTCATGCACAATACAACTAAAAACAACCCATGGTTGTAGCTTTTATCAATTTGGAAATATTTTCATATAAAAAATGATAAGTGACAAATTTTCAACCTTCGGTCAACTTTGACTCTACCGAAATGGTCGAAAAACGCAATTGTAAGCTAAAACGCTTATATTCTAGTAATATTCAAGCATTTACCTTCATTTTGCAACAAATTGAAAGTCTCTAGCACAATATTTCAATTTATGGTGAATTTATGAAAAAAATAAAATTTTCTTTACGTCCGCGCGGTAACTCTTCCGAAAAAATCATACTTGCGATTGTGGTAATGTTTGCACCATTTTAAATTAGCCGTTACATAAAGTTTTATATATGAAAATGTGCGCAATTTCATGTAGAATACAACAAAAATAATTGAAGGTTGTAGCTTTTCTCATTTTTGAAATATTTGCATATAAATCACGATAAATAGAAAAAAAACCACGTTTGGTCAACTTTGACTCTACCGAAATGGTCGAAAAACACAATTGTAAGCTAAAACTCTTACAGTCAATTAATATTCAGTCATTTATCTTCATCTTGAAACAAATTCGAAGTCTCTAGCACAATATTTAGATTTATGGTGAATTAAAAAAAAAAAAACTTTCCTTCCCTCCACTCGCGGATTCTCCTCCACAAATCTCCGAAATGCGTACGTCCCATTCTCGGAATATTTGCTCCGTTTCATATTAGGCATTTCATAGAGTTTTATATATGAAAATGTGCGCAATTTTATGTAGAATAAAACGAAAAATATTTGAAGGTTGTAGCTTTTCTTATTTCCGAAATAATTGCATATAAAAAATATATATAAAAAAATTCGACATTCGGTCAACTTTAACTCGTCAGATATGGTCAAAAACTGCAATTATAAGCTAATACTCTTACAGTATAGTAATATTCAATCATTTGTCTTCATTTTGAAAGAAATTGGAAGTCTCTAGGACAATATTTAGATTTATGGTGAATTTTTGAAAAAAATATTTGTTTACGTCCGCGCGTTACGAATTCATGCAATATTTTGTGATAATATTTTCTCTGTGTTGCTTTTATCATTTTACAATGTGTTATACACCAAAATGATCGCAATTTAGTGTACATTACAATGAAAAAAAGTAACTTGTTACCTTTAACCGTTTTGCACACAGCGCGATTTGAATACAATTATATATGAAATTTCATTTTTGTGCTATCATATATCGCATTATTTATATATGATAATGATAATTTTTTTCATTTCTGATGGTTACATACTAAACCTCAGCCAATTACAAAAAATGGAGCCAAAAATGAACTCTTAATCTTGAAAACTAAGCGTGCTGTGATTTTTTGAAAAAAATATTTTTTCCGCTTCCGCACTCACTCTGAAACACCTCCGGCACACGGGAAACAATTTTTTTTTTACCGCTTTGGCGTTTAAGGGTTAAAAATAATGGCTACTTCAGCAGCGTTACAATTGTAGAGATTCTTCTCTATTTTGTGAAAGGCGGCTTTTTCCGTGCTACTTAAAGAGGCTAGTAGAGCGCCTATAGAGGTCATGGTCAAATACAGGGTCAAAATAGGTGTATATATTTGAATTTTACAGATAAACTATGTTACCATGGTCATCAAAGTCGTCATTGATTTTCTCTCTCTCTCTCTCTCTCTCTCTCTCTCTCTCTCTTCTCTCTCTCTCTCTCTCTCTCTCTCTGAAAGTGAGTTTTCGTCTGGAGCTGCCAGACATCCTTGGGCGGGGGAGCTGAGGGTGGACTGATCTTGGTGCGGTGTCCGTCCTCGTTATATCTGTGGTTGACAGCAGGGGATCTGCCCCATGCTTGTCTCCTATTGGCTGGTGGCGGTGAGTCTTTGTTTTCATTGGTTGCCTGAGCCAGGTCTCAAGCCACTTTCTTCGATCGATGGTTGCATTGCAGCATATCCTGCAGCTGCCTGGACCTCCTGACCGGCGCTGTAACGTTGATGGGCGTTGCGCTACGCTGTGGGACGTAACGGCTAATTTGATTTCCATCGGCTGCAGAAGTACCTCGTTTGGGGGCGTTGTCTTCCGTAGAGTTGTCATGATCGGTGGTGTCATTGTTGGTGGCAGGTCTTCTCATACTTGTAGGGAGGAGAAATTCTTCCTGCGTCGTATTCAGTGTAGGTTTTATTTGCTGGATGAGGAGTGCCTCCAGCAGCCGCAACCGACGGGCATCAGGGGCCTTCCCGATGATTTTCGTGTTCTGTATGATGACATCCCAGGAGATGGCCTCCTGATGTTTGATGCGGGCGTAATTCTTGATAGCCCCCTCTTGGGCATGGCACGAGAGTCTCTTCGACAGTCGCATGGTAGTCATACCTACGTAGGCGCCGCTGCATTCGCGACTGGGCATGTATACTGGTACACTCATGCGTCTGCTTCAGGGGTTCTCGTACCTGTGGAGAGGGGTTATTTTTCATAATAAGGTCGCGCGTCCTCCGATTCTGGTAATATATGATTAAGTCGATATTCTTAGTGTCGTCAGTTGGGGATACATTTTCAGAAATAATTTTCTTAATGGAGTCCTCTTCTTCACGGTAATGGGAACTAATGAAGGCTTTGTTGTAAAGCTTGATAGTATCCTGGGGGCAGGGCTGTGGGCTCTCACTACCGTACCATTTCTACAGGGCTGTGCGGACTTCCTTGCTGATTAATTTATTTAAGTACCCGTTATTCACAAGTACTTGGGAGGCGCGGTCGAGTTCCTGGTGAGTGTCCTGCCAGGTCGAGCAGTGGGAGAGGGCCCTCCTGACGAAGGCCCTGACGGTGGTGCTTTTGAATCTGGCGGGGTACTCGCTGTCTCCATTGAGGCAAAGTCCTAAATTGGTTTTCTTTGTGTAGACTGAAGTACGGAGACCGTCTTCTGTCTTGCTTACAAGGACGTCGAGGAAGGGGAGCCGATTGTCGGAGCTGTGTTCGACTGTGTAATTCAGCACACTACACTGCTGAAATGCTTGATGGAGGGCTTCTACCTCATCCTCGGCGTCGAGTTGCACAAAGATGTTGTCAATATAATGTCCATATCTGCGGGGTTGCTGCATCCTGGCGAAGACCCGTTCCTTCACGGTGCCCATATAAAAGTTAGCAAAGAGGGCCCCCAGTAGTACTTTACCCATTATTTATGGAAAGTTCACTCAGAGGCAGTCCCTAGTTATCAGTGTCCTCGGTTATCAGCAATCCAGTTTTATAGTGCTTGTCAAGTGCCGAAAAGCAACAATTTCTGGTTATCGGCACTGATAATAGAGTACATATTGGTGCCGATGCGTACCTAAGAGAGGTCCCATTAACAGTTATCAGACGGAAAATTGCCATCGGAATGGAACCCCCTGCCAATAACTGTGGACTGCCTGTATTCGCAGTGTTTTTCATAGAGAAATATTCTCAAATTACTTTATTTTATTTTCAATTCTGTGATTAAATGCATTTTTTGTGGTAAAACTATTCAAATACTTGGTATTAGGGCTTTTAGATGGGATGGTTGGTGTTGGAACTATCAAAATAGGCAGTTATAAGTGTTTTTAGAGGGGTTTCAAGTATTCATGGATGTTAGCTATTTGCGGGGGGTTGTGGTACTCATCCCCGGTGAATACCAGTGGTCAACTGTATTACGTTAAAATTTAAGAGCTGCAGACGGAAGGGAAATTGTGAAAGAACCTCTTCATCGAAGGTGAATGTCTGTTTCAGGAGAGGTGTGCTAATATTCAATGTTTCATCCACTGAAACTGATGTACATTAAATACAAAATTTTATGTGATACCTGCACACTCATATATTTGATTTCTTATACCAGTACTGGTAGCTGTAGATACAGACAGCAGTTTTTACGCAAAATTTTTATTGAAAAATTACTTTTTAAAGAATTCCATCATAAGAAGCAATTTTAGTGATTTATGCCATAAATATACAACTGAAGGCAATTACTAATGCAATCATTGAATTCCTTGAGTCAGAAAACAAGAGTTAAGACCAATAATATGATCCTAAATGCAACAGGTCACAAGTTATGTAGATTTTGCAACTTGCAGATTTTACAAACTCATGCCTTCAGTGGATGCATCTTGAATTTTGCAGGGAAAAAAAACCATGGGATTTATGGGTTCTTTTTTGTGGGGCATTTATTAGTCTCTCTAGTCACTGCAGAAATTCAGCATTGGCACCAAAACTTCGATCAAATGCTAAAAAAAAAAAAAAAAAATTTGGACTACATTACTACTATTCTGCTTGAGAATTGTCCATGTATAAGTTATTTAATGACTATTTTGAGTGTTTCCTAATTTCAGGAAATTTTTTAGGGTACTTCTAAAGAATATAATCTTAAGTCTGCAGCAATTCCATTTTATCCAGGTAGTAACATGTTTTGGAAAAGTTGTAAGTTAGATAAGGTATAATTGCTATTTTTTAAGGACATTTCATTTAGGCAAGCTCCATGAGAGTAGAAATTTTAGCTCATTTGGTTAAAATATATTTTTCCTCTTGTGCGCTCTCCCTTTTATAACAGTGAATTGCCTTATTAATTAGCTATTAGTAATGTGTGATTGTGAGTAGTTGTGAATAATATAAAATTATTTTCAGGAGGTTCTTTCAGAACCATGGCGTTTAAGTACCTCTCAGACTCCGCATGGGCAAACAGGAAGGATGGATTTGACCAAGAACCCGAAATGCATAAGTGCTGGAGGAGGTTTTGGGCCTGTTGCTGATGATGGGTATGGAGTATCCTATATAATTGCAGGAGAAGATACTGTATTCTTCCACATATCCAGTAAGAAGAGTTCTCCTGTAACGGTACGTATTATGTCGTTATTGTATGTTGTAGAAAAAGTTAATATAATGTTCTTCTATACATAAGTATCTCATTTTGGTTTACAATAACCTCACAGCTAATTTTGAAAATGGGTTGAGCTACTGAGTAGCTTACAGGTGTTAAATAACTTCCACCTGAATGGAACCAAGGGGTTAAGAGGAGCTTAGAAGGTGGAATAAAAAAATGAGTTGTGGAATGAGGAAATGAGAAGTTTATTGAAGGATAAACAAATTAATTCATGAGGATTTACAAGATAGACAGGAATGCTATCATGTGCTTGACTACAGGAAGAAGGATAAGGTCAAAATGAAGATTAAAGGAAAAAGAGGTAAAAACTGTCTTCAGGGAGCATAAGTTGTTCAATGAAGAAGTGTAGAAAAGTTAATGAGCAAATGGATCCCAGAATAAAAGATAACAACGGAAAAATTCTTTCTGAAGAAAGTGTAGTCTTGTTAATGGAGTGAAGTTTTTGGGATTTCTAGAATGTGCAAGAGAGAAGAGAGGCAGTGCGGAATGAAACTAAAGTTGATGGAGGTAGTAGTATAAATTTGAGAATGCCTGTGAAATCAAGTTTGAGGATGTTGGAAGAGCAGGATGGAAATAAAAGTGAAATGCTGCAGTATGATGGTGAAAGTATGATTGAGTGGTTGACATGAGTGGGTAAGGATTCTGGTTGAGGGAAATGCTTAATTGAAAGACTAGGATGATTAATTATTTCTTTGTACAATTGTAAATGTGATTATGGAGCATACCGTGGCATCTCGCCTATTGCATCACTTCCTGGGATTTTCAGCTGTTTATGTCATCAGCAGTAACTTTAAAAAGTATTCTCAGGTATAAACTAAGTGTCCATTTCATTCAGTCAACGAAACAAAAGTTACAAAATACCAAACAATGCAAAAAAATATGTTCTTGCTTTTAGTTGTCTTTGCAACCATTTAGTACAATTCCCCCAAACCCCATCTGAGATCCCAACAGGGAAGGTTTACTGCTTCCTGGAATTTTCAAAAGGAAAATTTTCAAAGTAGAGCGAGGACTTCATATGTATACAGTGCTCCTCCACTTTTATGCGGTATATTAAGTTCCAGAACCTGCTGCAGCAATGCAAAGATTACCTCTAAAAACCTTATAACTGGCTTATAACTACCAAATACCCAGTACCCCATAAACTAAAATACTTATGACTGTGTATTTTAACATTTCACTGCTTAATTTGATAGTTCAAACAAAAACAAACCCCAAACTACCATCAAAAACATCCTAGGACATCTTAGAGTAGTACCCTTTTACAATAGTTACTCTTAAGTATATACGCCCCTTAAAATGCTTATAACTGATTTAATAATTTTAAAATATTAGTATTAATGTAAACAGCAAAATCTCTGTAAAATCCATAATACAAATAAAATAAATCTGTCTTACAGAATGTTTGACAGCTAATCACATTACCCCTTTACTGTATACATAGCCATTTTCTCTCATAGTACTGAAGTATATTAATCCTTTTAAAATTATCACTAATTTGCTTTTTTTTGGTACAACAACACTGTTTATTTTCAAATTACTATATTTTTTCATATTGTATATATGACTAAATTTTTATTTTTATGATAATGCAGATATGTATCTATTAAGCTCACTCCAAGTTGGGCCTCAGACTGAGCATAATAGGTGTATGATTTCTCTCTCTCTCTCTCTCTCTCTCTCTCTCTCTCTCTCTCTCTCTCTCTCTCTCTCTCTCTCTCTCTCTCTCTGTAAGGGTAATGTAAGATGTATTTGAAATGATATTACTGTAAAGTTTTTTATGATAAAGCCTGTTTTACAATATTTAAGATATTTGCTAATTATTTTAATTTTATTTCCAGTCTGCATTTACAGGAAAATAAAATTAAAATTATTAGTGAATACTATTTTAAATGTTTTACAACCTGCTTTATCATAAAAAAAACTTTATAGTAATATAATTTCAAATCTTCTTCATTTCAAATACATCTTACATTATCCTTACACACAGAGAGAGAGAGAGAGAGAGAGAGAGAGAGAGAGAGAGAGAGAGAGAGCTCGGTCCAAGCATAAAAAATCTTTACAGCAGTATCATTTCATATAAATCTTACATTACCCTGAGAGAGAGAGAGAGAGAGAGAGAGAGAGAGAGAAGAGAGAGAGAATATCTTATAACTTTTATGCTCAGAGAGAGAGAGAGAAGAGAGAGAGAGGAGAGAGAGAGAGAGAGAGAGAGAATCTGATAACTTTTATGCTCAGGGCTCACCTGGAATGAGCATAATAGATGCATAACTACAATATAAGTATGGTCTAAATTATTTTGATAAAGAAAATCAGTATTTAGTCACATACACAATAAGAAAAAATACTGTAAATAATGAATAGTATAGTTCTACAAAGTTCTAAAAAGAAAAAGCAAATTAGTAATAATTTTAGTGAGATGGTCAATAGAAAAAATCAGCAAATTAGTGAAAGTTCCCCGTGGAAAAGTGAATAATGTGTTCCACAAAAGTCCTCAACAAAGTGGACCACGAAAATGTGAAACGCGTAAAACTAGGTGAGCACTGCATATGTTCAACAAAGAAGCATGTGATAATAATTGTCAAGCCAAACTCTGAGCTATATATACACAGTGTGACTAATTTCCCTCCTTTCCCATACCTACGTCTACATTTTTCCCATAGATCCATCCAGTTTGCCTTTAATGCCCCAGAAACATAAGAATAGTGATGATGGTAACACTTTGAAGCCTAGCAAAGCATGAAGGCTACCTCTTTATAAAAAAAAAGAAAATAAGAATCCCTGATATGATCTAAAGAGAGAACAGAATTTTTACACTGAGCTTGCCAGGATATATTAAAGAACATGCTGTCTTTGCTGTTGCACAATAAGCATGTGTGATGAGGATTTCATGAAGGTGGAAAAGAAATAAAGTATCTTTGTGAAAGATATGAACCATTATAGTAGCTTGCTCATATGGGTGACTGAGTAACATGGCTGAAGGCCTTGAGCTCATATGAGATTTTTTATAAATGCAAAAAAGAGTGCCACCAAGCCAATCACAGGTAGCTGAAGTTGCACAGGTACAAAAATATGTATATGGCAGTCTGAAAAATACAAAAGTTTCTGAAGAAGCTTCATTTGCTGCAGTTTAAAAAAAATTATCATGCAAGGAGCCTACCACCCCCAAAAAAGATTGTGATGAAACAGAACTATTTTGGAAAGGAAACCCAACAGAACTTATATCCATATTACTAGTGCAAAATAGGTGCCAGATTGTAAAGCTTAGTACAAGTTATGTAATTCTTATTTCAATTTGACCAGGCATATGATAAAGCTTGCTGTTGTTCACCTTATTTTTCACTTTTTAGCACTCTTAAGAATAAAAATTAACCCCTTTGGGACCATGACGTTTCTATGACGTCATGGAGGGTGCAGTGACGCTCCCCGTGATGTATATAGGTCGTCATAACTCAATAGCGCGATAGGAAAACTCTTAGTGTTGGGTTATGTCTCCTCTTGGTTTTTGCAGGCATGGGTAGGCTGTACTAACACACAGTAAGCTGCTCCTACTTTTTTTTCAGCTAATCGTGGACATTCTTGGCTATGACATCACAGCCTTCTCATAAGTTGATGCACAGTCATGGTTGAGTTCACGCATGTTTTTTCCACAATTTTTTCATTTTCTCTGATGATTTTCTTCGTCTTATTTGAATTTTTACTGCAAAACCATGAATGTGAGCAGTGATATATCTTCCAAGGAATATGTTCCTTCTGAGGAAGAGTATGGTAGTGGTGATGAGCTCTCAAATGATGAAATAAGTGGAATAAGTGATAATGACGTGGAAGAAGGAGAGGTGGAAGGTGGGTGTACATTTGTTACCAACATATTCAAGGATCATTATCCAACAATGTTGCCATACTTTCCTGATGTTTTTTCAGGGATAAATTGAGGGCTTTGGGATGCACTTTTCCTTACGCCTGGGGATGCATAGGATTTTTTTTTTATGATAACATGATGAAAACTCATAGTGCATGGAGTAATGAGAGAGCTGCATGATTTTTTCCAAAAAATCATCAGAAAAAGGGGAAAATTCATGGGTTGATATGGAAAGAAGTAAAAGTAAATGTTATATATATTTATAGTATATGTGTACATGTGTGTGTATACATACATGTATATACACATATGTGTATATATGACTTCATATTCATTTCCATTAATATATAAAGCAAAATAGATGTTAGTATAACCTTTTCTTTTATGGTTAAATGGACTCTGGGGTAAGTTGAGAAAATGCAGGATGCAGCATCTAGCTGATTATGTGTCATGCGGTACCGAAGGGGTTAATACATATAGCGAACCCCCTGTATTTACGCACTCCCGATTCGCGAACTCACGTATTCGCGAATTTCTCTCTGGAACATATGTCCCTATTATTCACAGAAAATGTGCCCATTCATTGTATTTTTGTGCAAGGAATATCCACAATTTTTTTTTTTCCTCATTATAAAATGCACTTTTTGTGATAAAACTATTTAAAAAAAAAACCAGGTGCAGACATTTTGAGTGGGTTTTTTCTTAGGTTTTAACTAACAAAATATGTAGGCAGTTTAAGAACTTTTCTAGGGTTTCAACTATTTGTGGATTCTAGCTATTCGTGGAGGGTCTGATACACATCCCCTGTAAATTTGGGAGGAACACTGTATGCACTGGATATTCTCATTTTCTAGCAACACAACCCAAAGCCGTAGGTTATGGCAATTTTAATTTGCCGAGTGGTTTCCCCAGTATGTCATCCCTGAAGTACTTGGAGAAGGAAGGGTTGCTTATCAAGGTTTTGATAGTGAATAGACTATGTATGTCTCTTGCCATTAGTAGAAGGAAGTCCTTGAACCCAAAGGCCTTCCAGGAAATGAAGAGGTCAAGGAAACAATCTGAATCTGAATCTGAACAGCAAGAGATGTTCCCAGCAATGGACAATTCACTACAATATATGTGGAAGATGGTTTCAATAATGCTGTGAAGATTTGGCAAACCAGGAGTTGGATAGCCCTTGTCACGTCATCCCAAGGGGAAGAAAAAACTAAAGCTGAACCAGAAGAGTGAATATTTTAAAAATTGGGAGAAATGTTTCAGCTTATCAACTGTAAAGATAAAGTTTATGATCGTGTGTGGAATGTAGCATTTAAAGTGACATTTGCCACTGTAAGCCTTGAAACGATTCAGCTTATATTTGACAAATTAAAAAACTAAAGCATGAACTGTCTATGAAACCTATCACAAATTCTCTCCAAAGGTAGAAAAAAACCAATTTTCATTACTAAAAACACCCACCCATATAGTTTTTGAGCATCATCTCCTTGTCATACAACTATTATCATCTTCATGTGCTCTGCCTTTTACAGCTTCAGAAGATGATAAATCATATCATCCTGATGCTCCTTTTGTTGTTTGGCCAGAGGGTCAATAACCTAATGACTTGTAAATTATCACAATGTCACAATGTCTTCAGTCACCCCACTGCATTATCATTCATCATCATTGTCAATATGAAGAGCTTACATTCATACATTAGGCACACAGTGGTGCACTGTGTTTGCTCATCACTCTCTCAAAAAAATTTTTAATTCATAATGAATTTGGCATTTCTCTGTTAAAAAAAAAAAATTCTTATTCGTACCTACTATCCCAGGGAAGGTAAGCAAATACACAAAAATTGTATGGTTAATGTTAACATGATGCATACATGTGCTGATGCACATATAGACTGACTAGCAGATCACCCCCACACTGAGATCACCCAGAGAAAGAAAAATGAAAATTATGAAGTTAAACGGGCAAACTAAACTAGCTTTAAAAAGATACAAATTAATCACGTCCTCTCTTAAAGGTGGCAGGAAAGTAACTGATAGGTCACGGGACGCCCAGGGCATTCTGGGAACTACAGTGCCCCATGACTTGGTACAGATGTCAATAGTCCCTGGATCACACAAGTTTTTTTTATTAATTCTACTGGTTTTCCAGCTTGGCACTGGTATTATCCTAATTTTAAGACTGAAGGTTTGCTAGTTATGAAAAATACAAATTGATGACAAATTTTTCATATTGTTGTGTTCAGTAAAATAGTGTGTGCTCTTTATTAAATAAACACAAAATACTCTACCATAGAGAAGGATAACCTAAATTTCTAGTCACTTCAAGTCCTGTTATTGGCAAGCGCCATAGTAAATGAATCCTTAATTCACATTGATTTACTTGACCCTGAAATGCCTATTGGATGTTTTAAACGTCAACGAAAATTGTCTGTTGGGTGCTGAATTGACGTATGAAACGTCGACGCAAAAAAGTTTTTTTTTTAAATTCACGGAAAAATAGTTATAGGCCTACTTGGCAAAAACTTTTGAATCACGCACCTTGAGGGATGCTGGGAGTTCACGGATCAAGCTGTTGTTTTGTTTACAATCGTTACCCAGGCGCGTAAGCGCAAATTTCTTTCTTCTTGCACTTAAAAGCATCAGTGACACATCTCGGAAATTATTTTGTCACTTTGACATAATTTTTGTACCATTTTACATAGTTTTATATATGAAAATGTGCACAATTTCATGTAGAATACAACAAAAAACAACCCATGGTTGTAGCTTTTATCAGTTTTGAAGTATTTTTATATATATACAGGAGGCCCTCGGTTAGCGGCAGGGGTTCCGTTCCAGGCCGCCGACGCTGTGATTTTTGACGCTAAGCGATTTTAAAGCCTACGGCCGCTGCACATCTTCTTTCAAAACTCTAGACCAGTCAAAGGCACCGTAATCCCACAATGGCGCAATAAGTAAAATTATAATTATGCAGTACAGTACTATAAAATTTACTGTACAGTACGTACATTATAGCATTATAAATACTGTAAAGTGAAAAAAAGCCTAGCTTTAATCCTTAGGGCGTTTAGAGTATGTAAAGATATATAATAAGGTTTATACAGTGTACAGGTAGCTGTAGTGTTTAAGTTACGATAATTCGTCTTACGATAGTCCGATTTTATGAGACCAAATTACAATAGCCTAACTTTATCCCGTCTTCTAGTTACATAAGTTCAATAACAGCAAAAAAGAATGATGAAAGTATGGTTTTAACGTTATACTCGTTGGTGAACGTGTGACAGCCATGAACAACCGAACGAGAATTGGATAACATCCGTTTGGCTTGTATTTCAATCATCGTAGTACAGTACACTATTGCTGTAGTTGTTATAAATGGCGTTATGTAGAATAGAACTGAGATATCTTAATGTAATAACTTCATTCGCTATAGATCAAAGATCTATTTAGATCAAAGATCAATCGGGAAATACAGTGGTACCTCGAGATACAAAATTAATCCGTTCCAAGGCGGCCTTCGTATGATGAGTTTTTCGTATCTTGAACCGCATTTTACATGTAAAATGCCTCATCCGTTCCAAGCCCTACAAAAACACCCCAGTAAATTATATTTCCAGGCCTACAACACATGTTCTAAGGTTACGACGCCGATCGGACGGAAGAAATATGACTCCAAAAAGGCAAAATACTGTACATACTTGAGTAATATTCAACTGCATGTAATGTTCAACCCCATTTTTACTGCATATAAGCATTAGGACTTTAGCATATGTCCCTTAGCAATAAGCCTAGCCTATGTTAGCAGTTGCTACTGTAGCCTAGTCTATGATTCTGACATCTAAACCTAAGAAGCTAAAAGCTTAGAATATGACAATAAAATCTATAAATAATCAGTATGTACTCATTTCAAATAATTATTGATTAATCATTAACTATAATACACAAACAAACGTAAAAAAAACCTTCCAATCGTGTGTTTACATTCAGCTCTTACGAGTACCGAACGAACGCCAAGCAATCACTTTTCCTAGGACACAGTAAGCCATAAATTTTCATTAGTATCTCTCTTCAACTAATGAAAACTACCAAACAGTATAATAACCATTCATTTCTATTCTTTATTCTACCTTTACCTAATGGAGATACCGAGTTACTGACAGCTATAATGAAACATATACGTAACGTAATATTAAAACAGAAGAAGAATTCTAAAAAATACGTATTTGGTGGCTTCGATGATAGCAGTCTGATTTATTTTATAGTTTATGATATCTAATTCACAATTTTTTTATTAAATGTATTGCATGTACTCATTTCAAATAATTATTAATTTCAAATAATTATTAAGTAACCATTAACTATAATAAACAAAAACAAAAAAAAAGCTTCCAAACTTCTGTTTATGAGTATCGAACGATCGCCAAGCAATCACTTTTCCTAGTACACAGTAAGCCATAAATTTTCATTATCTCTCTTCTACTACTGAAACTACCAAACGGTATAATAACCATTCATTTCTATTCTTTATTCTATCTTTACCTAATGTATTTTTTTTATTAAATGTATTGCATGAATAAGTTTTTCAATTTACAGCATCCTTTTACCAATAGAATACTTAAAGCACAAGGGGTAGATGCTGACCAATAGGAGAGCAGGATCTTATGGGGTGACTAGCATCAGGAACCAATGGGAGAGCGGGAGGATGGTGGTGAGTTTACTCGGTTGGCGGCGCAGGAGTTTTAAAATTGTTCTGGGTGGTCTGGGCAAATCTCGGAACTTTAAGGTGGGTACACACGTGAGAGCCGAACCTTGTATGTGTAACTGAGTTACGCATATACGGTTACAAGGTGTCAAAATGTTGAGGACGAACCGTAACCACGTTAAGCACGTAACTTCATTTCAATCCACTGCGATCATCAGTCTGTCTCTGTCTGGGTTGTTTACCGACGATGGCCACCATGCAAGTAGCAGCTGCCGCGTATATTTATATACTGTACATTATTTAACGAAGATGAAGCGAAATAAAAGAAGATGGTGGCAATCAAGGTTATATACTAGAAGGGTAGAATACAGTGGTCGGGAATTACTCGCTGACATGAGATTCCAAGAAGTTTCTGGCCACAGTAAAGTCTGTTCTTCATAATAACTAATAAATTAAAGGACCTCTTCATCACTTCAATCAGCCATGGTAGACATATACGTACTGACTGACCAAAACAAGGGACTACTATGGACGGCCTTGTTCATAGATGTTACGCATGTAATACAGGTCCCGTCCACACATGGCATAACGTTCAAAGAGACCTCCCTTTGATTCGGGGCCCAAAAACCGACAATTGCTGGGACGGAGGGCGAACGGAGCCTCGAACCTCGCGGGTTCGGGGTTCGGGTTCGAGGAACCGTCCACACTTGCGTTTTTGTTACAAGAATCGGTTACAATACAAGGTTCGGTTCGCACGTGTGTACCCACCTTTAGAGCAACAACCTTTCGTAACTTGAGCAATTTTCGTATGTAGAGCCGTAAAATTTTTCATATTTGCTTTCGTATCTCGAGTTTTTCATAAGTTGAGCCTTTCGTATGTCGAGGTACCACTGTATACTGTTAAATTTAAACCTAGTTATAACTGAAGCTGAGAAAACTGTTCAAGCTGCTAATGACTATTATCATACATCAGCAACAAGGATAAAACTCCAGTAACGTATGCCATCAAACATCAGGGTGATCAGACGTCCCGTATTTGACGGGATTGTCCCATATTTATGACATTTGTCCCGTGTCCCGTATCGACCCTTCCCGGGACACCTTTTGTTCCGTATTTTCAATATTTGAAAAAAAATTACAATATACTAGTGAAATTTTGCAAAATACGGGGTAAAGGCAGCCGCCCAAAATTGGCAACAGTGCAGTGGGCCGACAACGAACAAATCTGTCTTGGTATTTGATTTTTTAAACATAAGGCATCATGTCCAATAAAAAGTGTAACAAAAAAGTGAAGAGAAAATGTACTTTTAGACCAGAGTGGCAAAATTACAGTGATTTAAAGCAATGGCTCGTCCCCCAAAACAACCATAAAAGCGGAGCATACTGCAAAATATGCTCAAATTGTAGCATTACGCACGGTGGACTGAGGGATGTGCGACAGCATGGATCAACAGCAGCACAAACCAAGTAAACAAGGTATGGTGTGTGTGTGTGTGTGTATATATACAGGTGGTCCCCGGGTTACGACGGGTCCGGCTTACGACGGGTCCGGCTTACGACGTTCCGAGGTTACGACGCTTTTTCTTAAATATTCATTGAAAAATCCGCCCTGGGTTACGACGCTTGTTCCGAGGTTACGACGCTGACGCTCCGACGCTCCGAGTTTACGACGCTTTGAAAAAACACATATTATGATAACATAAGAATCCTTTATAGTATAGCACAGTTTTTTCTCTCTCTCTCTCTCCCTCTCTCTCTCTCCTCCCGCTCTCCCATTGGTTCCTGATGCTAGTCACCCCATTAGGTCCTGCTCTCCTATTGGTCAGCATCTACCCCTTGTGCTTTAAGTATTCTATTGGTAAAAGGATGCTGTAAATTGAAAAACTTATTCATGCAATACATTTAATAGAAAAAAAACATTAGATAAAGATAGAATAAAGAATAGAAATGAATGGTTATTATACTGTTTGGTAGTTTCAGTAGTTGAAGAGAGATAATGAAAATTTATGGCTTACTGTGTAAAGTGATTGCTTGTCGATCGTTCGATACTCGTAAGTGCTGGATGTAAACAGACGTTTGGAAGCTTTTTTGTTTGTTTGTTTATTATAGTTAATGGTTACTTAATAATTATTTGAAATGAGTACATGCAATACATTTAATAAAAAAAATTGTGAATTAGATATCATAAAATATAAAATAAATCAGACTGCCAACAAATACGTATTTTTTAGAATTCTTCTGTTTTATTATTATGTTACGTATACGTATGTTTCATGATAGCTGTCAGTAACTCGGTATCTCCATTAGGTAAAGATAGGATAAAGAATAGAAATGAATGGTTATTATACTGTTTGGTAGTTTCATTAGTTGAAGAGAGATACTAATGACAATTTATGGCTTACTGTGTGCTAGGAAAAATGATTGCTTGGCACTCGTTCGATACGCGTAAGATGGGTAAGAGCTGAATGTAAACAATCGATTGGAAGGCTTGTTTTTTGTTTGTTTGTGTATTATAGTTAGTGATTAATTAATAATTATTTGAAATGAGTACATACTGATTATTTATATTTTATTGGCATATTCTAAGCTTTTAGCTCTTAATTTTAAATGTCAGAATCATAGACAGTAGCAACCGCTAACATAGGCTAGGCTTATTGCTAAGGGACATATGCTAAAGTCTTAATATATGCAGTAAAAATGGGGTTTGAACATTACATGCAGTTGAATATTACCCAAGTATGTACAGTATTTTGCCTTTTTGGAGTCATAATCTTAAAAATTAAGCGTGCTGTGATTTTAAAAAAAAAAATTCCGCTTCGGCGCTCACTCGCGAACGCTGCCGGCATACGGGAGACACTTTTGGAAATACCGGCTCTGCGTTTAAGGGTTAAATGCATACCAATTACCCTATGCTAGGCATACACATCCACTAAGATCATGTGAACTCGAAAGTAATTTCTTAATGTAACTTAAAATTTTGCTTTTTGCTTTCATTTTGTTTGCAAATTTAAGTGCTAAAAAATTCATTGTCACCATCACTTATCAGTGATAGGCATAGGAGAGGATTAATTAAAAAAAAAATGTCTGTACCTAGGCTGGTTTTGTTTCTCTTGTGAAGTACAGTAGCATTATTAAAGAGATTTCCTGCTGTTGTTTGCATGTATCGTTCAAGTTTTTCTGCCATACTGCATTTGTATATTTTGATAATATTAAATGCTCACATTTACAAAGTTAATATTTAGTAATCCCTTCTGAGATTGAGGGGGTCTTATACACCTTCAAATAAGGTAATTCATAGTACTATTACTTTATGTTAATTGCTAAGAAAAGGGGAAGCTTCTTTGAACTTGCAACAATTTTAAATTGCAAAATTGCCTAACTTTATGGAAGTCAAGAATATTAACTTTCTGCTCTAATTAGATTAGTAATGAATAATTTAACTATCAAATTTTCATTGTCACCTTTAAACCTATTTTAGTTAGAGAAGGTTTCAAATTTCATGTTTCAAAAAGTTGAGGCAAAGAAAGTAGTTCAGGAAATTAATATAGTTCATTTTTATGACAATTGCAGGACTCACGTCGGTTCGCCCGCCAGATTGAGAAAGCCTTAGATGATATGAAGAATCTTTTCAGATCTGTGAAAAAGTGAATACATACTGTACCAGGTAACAGAAGTAGTAACTGCAAAACTGATCATGTTCACCTCAGTCCATTGGTTGCTAATCAGTCATTTTTAAGCAGAATTCATTGCATTCTGCAGTGTTTACTTCATGTTTTTAATCAGACTTTTGGTGTCACATTTAATTAATTTCTCCCTGTTTGGGGTTAGCAGACTGTATCATGTAAAAGTAAAAATTATTTTTATTTTATCCTATTTATAACAGTTTAATACACAATACTTTAGACTAATCAGTAGTATACTTTATTTTACTACTTTACATACTACTTCATAATGATATGGTTCTGGTTTTATGGTATTTAACTTCAGAATTGTAGAGTACGTACTTCAAAACTTTTCTGCTTAATTCAATTTTATCCTTGTGATAAAATCAGAGTCATCATTGTTATTTTTATAAGACATAATTCTTAGAAATGGTACTTTTTCATTAAAATTAAGTGTATTTCTATCATTGTTGTGAAATCTTCTCTGATGTTTGCAGTCAGTAGTACTGTAGTACATAGGAACCTTTATCTTAAGGTTTTATATCTGACAGATGACTTTTTTTTTTTTTTTGTTGTTAAGTCATATTCTTAGTAATAACTGGTGAAATTTTCATGCTTAACAAATTGCTATTTTAAATTAATTTAGGAATGAATGTTGGTTTGAAAAGCTCAATTTGTCCTGTTAAACAATGACTTTACAGTAAATTAAGTTTTAAAAATTGTGTAAGAAATATATATGCAGTTGAGACAGTTGTTAAAATAAGACGTGCAAAGAAGTCTTGTGCTTGAGCTGTTTCTTACATAAGGTATTTTATTGACTTGAAAAGAAAAGAGTATATCAATTTCATATCAGTTAGTAATGCTATAGAATAGTTTATTGGTACTATAATATCACTGTATAACAAGAATTTTAATGACAACACAAAATGTAGTGAGGTTAAAGTACAATATGGAACTATGCTCTGAGTATAGTATTCGCAGAGGCATACAATTGTAAGAAATAAAGCTTTCAAAGATGTAGACAAAAACTTTTTGGATATTAATGGAGATTTATATGTGGCCCTTGCCAATAGCAGCACTGGAAGTGATTAGAAATTTAGGTTATCCAGTAAAAATTATTGTGAAATGAACTCATAACTCCTAGTTAAGGCAAGATATGTTTAGGAAAACAAAACATTGTTATGCTGCAGGAACACTTGTGATTTCTTCATTATAGGACTTTGTACAGTAAGTGATTGATACGTTGTCTAAGTAATGTCTATTTCATTAATTTCAAAGAGTGACACATAGCTGACATTAATATTTACCACAATAGACATCAAATGCTTTAGTGCAAAGGACAAGAGGCCACAATGTTAAGGAGATAACTTATTATTTGTTTTATGATCTAAGGAAATTATCAGTTTGGATTAGTTTTTTCTTATATCTACAAAACATACCAGCAATTATGAGTACATCTTCACATACTATTGGCCGCAGATGCAAAGGTTGCATATATTCCATTGAAAATGTAAATATTGAAATTTTGGTCAAAAGTCATGACATGTTTAATACTTTATCTTATAGGTATCTTTTTCCATTATTCATATGAGTTTAACACATGTATTTCCTTTATATACAGTACATACTGTAAAAATACAGTAGCCTCTCCATATATTTGAGGAATTCTCTGAATGATAGCAAACCCCTTATTAACCTTAAAAAATACAGTACTGTGTGCATTTTATCAATATTTGGATACCATTTCTCCTATGAATTATAAACATCAAGATATCAATAAAAATAAACAAAGTAGAATATACCATTTACTCAGTTGTTTAGCTTTCAGAAATAAGTGATGACACTCTCAAAAAACCTTAGCTTTAACCACTTTCATTCTTTCTGTAATAAAAGTTGATGACTGCTTATGAAATGACAGTATATGGATGGTAAGATAATGAACTACTTATGTAAGCAATTTGATTGCATTGCAATGAGCATCTCTTAGTGTTACTTCAGAAGGTTCATCTACTTCAGGGGAGCTAACTGACAAAACTGAAGTTGATGGAGTTTGTCTGGATGCCAAGAGAAAGGGTTGTTTCTTTCTGGATATCAGGAGAAGCATTTGTTCTGGAAGGGATCCCCTTCTTTTATAATACTTTGTATAATTCTATCAGAAATCTAGCAGTAGCAACTCTGCTTATAATTTCCAGTTAGATATAACAGGATTTTTTATTCTATAAATGTAAATAAAATATTCCTTTAGCACTGGAATTAACCCCCTTCCTAGTATATAAGCAAAGTATAAATCTGTACACTTTTACACTGTATCAGAATTAAGTTTATACACTTGAACATCTTGATAAATTGTGAGGATTTTTAAAAATGTTGTATTAATATTTTTGCCATTATTTTTTTTATATCCACATTATCAGCTTGCATGAATAGAAAATAGTGAATGTTATTTTAAAAAGCTAAAAATTTGCAGCGATTGAATTCAGATTTCACCTGCCCATTTGCCATCATGTGCACACTACACAAATTTACTCCATAAATTCACAAGTTGACAGTGGTTCACAGTACAGTTTTGTTTTTGTACTTGGTATGAAGTTCATTGAATAGCTTGCTTGAAGGGAGGAATAAAAAAAAAGGCAATGTTTACAGAACTGAAATTTAGGAGTGTTTCAGGATGTATAAAACATTAAGGATAGAATTATGGCATACAGTTTATGTACAGAAGGTATCATAAAAGTCAAGTCTTTATAAAGTTTTGCAAATAAGGTTTTAATGAATTTAAAAGCAAAGGATATGTTTTATGAGGGTGTTAGTCATCAGCTTATTTTTTCTTAGGTACACAAGTACATTGCTGAAATACAGTATATTCTATTTTATTAATATTCTGATGTTTTTGCAATAATTTAAAATACAAACTATCAGTATTTAAAACATAATTATACCATACTACTGTTTACAGAGGATTTTTATCTTATCCAAGGAATAATAGAGCAAATTCTTTGTTGAATAGGTGACTAATGTATATCAGTTCATATTTGTCAAGTTAAACAGAAGTATGTTGGTATGTTAAAAGGTGTTTGATTTTATTAAAATAATTGTTAATGCCAATAGAATTGTAAGAAGAATTCATGAAAAGATAGGATTGTGAAAATAATTAATGTCAAAGGAACTGTAAGAAGAATTCATGAAAAGATAGGCAGGTAAAAAGTCTGTGTTGTTACATGATAGAAACAAACTTTCTGGTTGAATTATCTGGAGAAAGTGCAAAGCTAGAAATATAAGTTATTTAACCTTACTACTGACTTTACATATATATATAGTATATTCTGTTTATATAAAAAATATATAATAGCTTTCAAAAGTTTTTATATTGTGCTTCATTCTGAAGGTAACATTAACAGCAAAACTTCTTGTCTCGTGTACTGCATTATTTTTTTTTATGAGCTTCACATAACTGATTAGATTTTCATAAATGGTTTTCAAAGTGCTTGTGAACCCATAGTTTAGACTTCTGTATATCAATGAACTTTTTGTATTTTGAGGAAATTTTATGGAATTTCAGTTACTGATTTGTTGAGAGACATGGTAAGTTTTGTATGTTCTTTAATCAATGCAAAGACAAACATTGTTTGTGCCACCTTTAATCAATGCAATTTTAGTCTAGTTCATATTAGTGTGTTAAAAGAGAATAATTTTGCAAACAGCAATTTGTTGTCCCTTTAATGTACAGTTTTTTTTTAGTATTTAGACATATTTATATAGTTATTAAATGTACTATTATTGAAGCTATTGCTTCTGTTATAAGCTTCATCATATTTTGAAGCCTTCTGGTTAGTTATTACATCTGCCTCAGTTTATCCAATAGCTGTTTTGTTGTAAACATGGTGACACTATATGTGATTATACAGGATAATCAGGTAATCCTTCTATCATGTTTTATAATTATTGTATTTGTTGCCATATAGGACTGAAATTTAAGAAAGCATGTTGATAGTAATGAATTTTTAAAGGGGAAACTTATAGTTTTATTTGGAATCATTTTTGAGGCCTTAGAGCTTGCCTTGAACCATATTCTGCAATTTACTTCAGAATCATTGACTAATTCCATCTTCTAGCCTGACAAGTACTACTGTATCATAGGGTAATTATCACCTATGTGTTTATATTATCATAGATTTTAGTCAGGTTTCTAATTTTTTAGTTATCTGTATGTGTAACTTAAGGGAATGTCAGATTAAAAGAAGGTACATGGTGAATGGAAACTCCAGTAACATTTTTGTATTGCTGTAAATTGAAGTTAAAATGCAATGGACAGCATTCAGCCCAATATTACTAGACTGTGCTTGACATAAAGTTAAGAAAATAGCAGGATTTATGTAACATAATTTTATGTTTTCATAATTTGTGTGGCCACAACTATTAAAAACTAATGCTTCTCTTATAGAGTTGGTTCACATTTTTTATTATTGATTAACAGATTGAAAGCTTAAAAATATGAGTCTAATTGTTGTATTGCAACAGAGGAGAATGGAAAATTTTTTTAATTTTCAAATTTTTGTCTACTCCATGGAGGTGCAATTTGTGGAAACGAGTCATGCTCTGCAAGAGTTTGTGAATAATGTAGAAAAAAAACTCTCAATATTACCAACATACATGAGGTTGAGCAAAAGACATTTTATTCCTTTCTAAGTCATTTAGTTTTACTGTTAAATTACAATAAATGAGATGCTTTGGGGACAGGATGTGGGTGGATCGGGGAAATTAGACTTTCAGAGAAATATACTATACGTATATGGAAGTAGCTGGGAGTTTGAAGGTACAAATCACCAAGAAATGGCAGAGGTTAGGACGTGAACCAGATGGTAAGGCGCAAGGTAGAAGCCATTTTAGAGCTCTCTTATGTTTCATTACTTCAAAGGAAAACTATGTAACCATATCAGCATAGATACTGATAGTGACACAACATATTTTGCTGTACTGTGGTTACAGTAACTTTATTTGTATACAGTATGTACTGTGTAGGCAAATTGCAACTTCTATATAGGAATATGAGCTTTCCTGTGTATAGTCATCTTCAGAATGATCATTACTCATTTCCATGAAATAGATAATAATGATTTTATGATTTTAAGATATGATTAACTGACAGTTTTGATGCTTTGCAAGACTTTTAGAAAGGCGATATCTTACATGAGCCTTCTTTCTCACGTAAAATTCAGGGCTAATTTTGTGAAATGTAGAAGACAAGAAGTCCTATATGACATCAAATATGATAGGTTTATACCTATGCCTTAATGCTGTAGTATTTCATGTGTTTCTTGGGGTGATGGTTAAGATTAACAGATAGTTTGGTATGGAAAAAAGCTTACTACTTTCTCAGTTTTGATTCTAGAGTAGTAGTAGTAGTAGTGGTATTTTACGTATGGAGGTTGAGTCCTGAGAAAATAATTTTCATACATTACTGTTTGGCTGTATGTACAGGAAATTTTTAGCAAATTAAATATCCTCAAGAATTGTCTTTATAAGCATAAAACCATTGATTCATTTGGGTTACCTCTCCGTCCATATTTTCATTCTTCCGGATTATTATGCTTCTGCTATGCAGCTAACTCTTGGTGTTATTTTTTTACATGATTAGTTTTGACACATTGAACAGAATTAGTTAATTGTTTGTCAGGTGTTCATAGTATGAACAGTATTATCAAAATTTCGGTCAAGTGATATGCGGAGTAATGTATGTAAATATTTTTTTCATGAAAACGAGTATTTTTTTAGTTACCCAAATTTAAGTAAATTTTTTGTATTGTACTTGACTAAAATATTGCAGCTCCTCTTGCACCTGCTGAGTAATTGAAAGTAGAACTTCAAACTTTTTCCCAGAGGAATTTTTATCTCATTTTTGTGATTATGCTACTTAATCATTTACCTAAGCAATAGTATTTAAGATTTCAAGTGAACAAAGCTTTTCATTGTCAGCAGAATGGAAATTAAATCTAAATAATCATGAAAAAGAAGTCTGGTAAATGGATTTGTTCTTTGAAATCCAGTCTGTGTGTAGCACGTACAACATACTGCTGTACAAAGTACGTATATTGGAAAAATACATAATCAGATGTGGAACACTGAACTAGTTGTACCAAGCTTAATCATTACCAATATATATTACATATTGCAAGAAACTGATGTACTAGCAAGATTGTTTGTGAACTTATAAAGTGCTTGCTTGAATCATAAGAGTCAGGTTAGATAAATCACCTTAGAAATGGTAATCCGTCCAGCCATCATTTGCAAAGTTATTATTCAGTGTTTCTGTAAGCATTTCACCTTAGATACAGGGTGTCCCATATTGATGGAACACATTATGAATGCATTCATCTTGGATAATATATATGAAACTTGTGTACAAAATATATTTATTACGTAGCTGAAAGGACAAGAGTTCATTGACCACTGTTACACAAAACATTTACCTGTTGAGCCAATCAACACCTGGACTTCATCAGGCTTTGTTTATTGGCCTTTGCCACATGTTCAGTGGCCTTCTCCTCATGTCTACAGTTTTCTGCTCTGTGAGATATTTGAGGTTGACTCATGGATTTTTTTACAAATGAAAGTTTGTACCAACACAGGATCACCTTTCAGGATGATACCTGACACTTTCCAAAATGCTGTCAAAATTTCCTTTGTCCTGCAATGATGAAGCTTAGGTGAAGTATGCTCCCACTATATGCAATTTCTGTTGGAGTCCATGACATATGGGGTCCGCTATCTGCAAAAAGAAATCAGATACTTGTTAATATGTTGGCTCCACAGTAGTATATACATTAAAATACACATTTTCAATGTAGATAAAAATGACCATGTTCATGAGAGCTAACAATATGATGTGTCCCATCATCATGGGACACCCTGAATGTATGTACAGTGGGGCCCTCGTATTCGCGAACTCACACATTCGCGGATTTCTCTCGGGAACGTTTCCCCGCATTATTCGCGGAAAATTCGCGCATTTGCGGTATTTTTCTATGAAAAATCCCACAAATTCCTGGTTTTTTTTTTATCAATTTCATCATAAAATGCAATTTTTGTGATGAAACTATTAAAAAACCAAGTATGAAAATTTTTAGTGGTTTTTCTTGAGTTTTAACTAACAAAATAGGCTGTTTTTAGCCTTTTTATAGGGGTTCCAAACATTTGCGGGTTCTAACTATTCATGGGGGCGGGGTCTGGTACGCATCCCCACGAATACGGGGGGACCACCGTATAGTAATGGCAACACTTTCCTTTCAACTTTCTGACATCTAAAGTATGAAGAAATTAAGTGGATATTGTGGCTATTATTGACACATTATAATTTTGTTAGAAGCATGACTATATCATTTTCTCTAACTTTATGAACAGGTATACACATATGACATATGAAAAGCTATCATGAAAATTTGGACTTGTGACTATGAAGAGGTTTTTAGTAGATTTTACCAGTGCTGAATCTTTCCTACCACATGCATCCACCATACCTTTCTAACTTTCAGATTTGTATTAAATGCGAATTATTCAACAGAGGCCATGGATGTACAAAAAATAAGTGCAAACCTTATCTCATCCATCACACTGGCTGCTTTTAATACCCAGAAGTGTGAGCAGTTATGAGTAGGAAACATAAGTGACTTAAGTATCATTCAATCACTTGAAATATATGAAAATTTTATTATTAATAACCAATCATATTACATATTGTATAAAGATGATATATAAGCAAAGCACTATATGTAAAAATACAAGGTAAGCATAACTATAAAGTATATGTACACGTATAGTTATGTAATGCACTAATAAGTGGCACTTTACTTCAAGTAACCTAGTAAAGAAAAACTATGTACGTATTAAAATAATAAATGGAATGGAATATCAAATTTAGGCTCAAGGCCAAGCACTAAAATAATAAAAGTAACACATTTTTAAATACTAATTTGTATTTTTCCTAAACAAAAAACCTGGTCTTTATATAGGAGGGGAGATGTCTTTCATATCCATGGTTAGCAACGTTGAGTCTAGTCAGTACTTGGATAAGTGACCTGGGAACTCCAGATACTGTTGGCGTGTAGAAGATGTCTTTTGATCTACGATTCAAGTCTTTGACTTATGACTTCTCATTGTTCTGTTGGATTCACCAGGTGATCAACAGTATATGAGCATTCCATTTCTAAGGACCTCAAAAGGCTACCAATTGCCTAAAGTCCTTTAATGTTACCACTTAAGGACTCCACCTCCAAGCTAGGTGCCGGCAACATATTATTAGTTCCAGCTTGGCCAAGAAGTGGTGTCCAAGAGCTACATTTCTTTTGACTTGTGTAATTATCAACGGACATACTCCACAGCTGATGTGGGAGAAAACGTGTTCCAGGTGAGGTTTGATAAGGTCAGGGCCATTGGTAACCCCTTAGCATTCAAGAGGAAAACACTGCTGGATAGGTACTAAGGACAGGAATGCGCTCACGACAGACCACATTTGCCTCCTTTTTACCTTAGGGCCAATTGCCCATAGATCCTTGACTCCTTTTTTCCTTGGGTTCTGAGGTGGCTTCTCAACAGTCTTTTAGCTCACCTCACCCAGCTCCTGAGGACAGAAGGCATCTCACATCCTACCCTCTCTTTTATCCACTTCTAAGTAACGATTAGAAAGCTGTCACGTGCTGAACATGTGCATGCAGGTGTACTAGATGACTGAGGATACTGTCTTGTAATCTATCTCTCTAGATTATTAGATGCAACTCCTACCCTCTCTCTAGCAAGGGGAGAGGGATTGGCGATGAACAGTCCTGTTGATTGTCCTCATTCTTGAAGTATTTTCACATTGCAGTATGGATTATTTCAGAGGGGTTGAGGGATTTTTCATCTTCTTGAGAGGCTGTCATTGCCTTGATATTAAGCATATGCTTTCTTTTACTTCATTTACCAGTTTATACGTTTGATTAGCTCTTGTTTTCACAGTTATTTTGCCCTTACTATTAAAAAGGAGTTACTTTGTAAATCCATACTTTTCATTATTACCGTCAGTCTACTTTTCAGATCCTCCACTCTGGAATGTTATTTACATCTCTCTTCCAAAACTGCATCTGCATCTCCCTCATAATTCTGTCTTCCAGCTTATGTCCACCCATTACATCCTTAAGACCAGATCTGTTCATTCCTTTGTCATTATTTAGGTCACCTCCTATTAGTATCCCAATAGACAGTGACAAATGTCACTACATCTCCTAAATTATCGAGGGTCTAGTTGGAATTACTTTCTTCTGCTAGTAAAATTGACTTCAATATCTGTATTAACAGTCATAAAGGAACATATTGATTGTTATTTAAGTTAATTAAGTCTTACAAGATCATCTAAATATTTATTTTTTCCATAACAAAATGGCAGATGTGCTAAGAAAACCTATAGTATTAGGTGCAGTGCACTGAACACTGGTTAGGATGAATGCTGATTTGACCTCAGGGCATTGCAGGAGGGAAATGGGACATCTGCAACATCGAGTTTTGTCCTTTGGACTTTTAACATGATCAAAGTGGTATTGAATTTGTGGATGTGCTTAAGGAGTTGCAAAATGTCAAATATTTTCTGTAGTTCATCAGTAACCACACTTTTGGCCAACCCTATGAGATGGTAAGAACATTAATTCAGCATTTTTTATTAGCATAACCAATGCTTTGTTCATTGATATTTTTCTGTTTTGTGCCGTTTGTGTGCACTTATAGCAGTACACCTGCCAAGCAGCAGAAATCCTTACTCTTCAAGACTTAAGTTGGAAATATTTAACCATCTTCCTATTTATTTTCATTGTTGAGATTAAAGTGTGCTGCAGACAAACTTTGGAAACACTGTCCATGTCCATGCCAAGGCAAAGCTGCAGACATTCATGAATTTTGTTTGGAATGCAAGATAGTAAGTTATTGCACAGGTTAAGTAACATTAGTGTTAGGAAAAAATGTTAGTCTGTTTGCTGATTTGTAATAGGTTAACTTACTCCAGAAAACTGGTAAAATACAAAGCTACATGTAGTCTTGCAGTTTATCATATGGTGCATGTATTTTTTAATCTGGCTGCATTTTTTTACTTTGTTATAGGTACACAGCATTACTTAAAATTTGTTTAAAATGCTATCTATATTTACTTTAGCTGATAGTACAGACATGATTGCGAATACAATTTCTGGCAGGCTAACCTATTGGTACAGGTCTTGTGTGAGGCGTATTGCTTCCTTAAGTGATGTTCATCGGTGTATTTCAGGTAAATATTGTAGTTATACTTCTGTATCAGTAAATACAGTACCAGTATTTACTTAATGTGTTTACATTAACCAGACAAGGTTATCAAGGAATTTATTTTTACTTCACAGAAATCTGTAACCCCCTTGGATCTCCAACTATTAATTTATTGAAAGGTTACTAAAATGTAAAACTTGAATAATTCTAATTTCAAATTTTCTCTTTTCTGCTAGCTTATTCCCAATTTGACAGTCAGTGCTGAGATATGCAGACCTCATGATTCGAACCATTAACCCATGGTGTGGCTATGTATAGGTTCTATTCAAATATCCTTGTTTGAGAAAGATAACATGTTCAGTGATGAATGTTCCTCAAGGACTTTTAGTGCCTCCTCCCAATTTCTGGGGTTACCAGTGTGGTCCTCCCGTAGTCTTAAATATGACATTGGCTGAAAATTGAGATTAGGTGATTGCTGATACATATGCATAACCTCCATACTACTTTGTTGGAAATTGACTCTCAAAGATTAAAATCTTTACCTGCTTATCAACAATCTGAATGTAAGTTGTGGACATGGGCATTCACATAATCCTGGAAAATAGCACCTAGGATGTGATAAGAATGAAAAAATCTCTGCAGAATTGCAGTGGGCATCCAACCTAGCAGTTGTAGAGGGCTTGGAACATCTAAACCTCTGCAACATTGTGAAAAGGGCAAAACAAGTGCCTCAGTGGCGTCGTTGGCCTGCCTGCCACCTTGGTGGCTACAAGTTCGATTCTCAGCCATTCCATTGAGGCATCAGAGATGATCAGAGATGGTGTATTTCTGGTGATATTAGTTATTTCTCGGCGTGGTTCGGAAGTCGCATAAAGCCGTTGGTTCCGTTGCTGAATAACCACTGGTTCCATGCAGCGTAAACACCATACAAATAAACAAAAAGGCAATACTATCATTGCTACCAAGGTGCTGACCTAATTGGGACAGCAATATATGTTTCTAGACCCATGGCTATTAGAGGTGGTGAGTATAATTCCACTGGCAATAGTAGTTTTATTCACTTAACGCCATCCTGATACTGCCTGTTACAAATTTTTAAAATTATGATAATGTTAGATCCTGTAGGTGATATTACCATAGTTGGGATGGTATTTTATGAATCCCAGTGGCTTACACCTTCAGCTTCCCATGGATATATCACTTACTTTAGTATAAGCCACTGATAACCCATCAACACTGAATACCTTGGGAATAATTAAACAACCAAAGTGAGCTATATATGACTGTTCCTACCTTATTGTTTGTATGTGGGTATCAGTAGACTTATCCATACAGGCATGAGGAGTGTGAGAAGTTTGACTGTAGTAATGTTCCTATTGTATTCAGGTTTTTTACTTTGATTCAAAATCAAACCCATTTCTACCATGATGGTCTGGTACTTTGGTGTTAACATGTGGCTATGTAGTCATACAATAATTTGTCAATATACTGTTAGGTGCTTGATCTCTTCATATTTTCAAATATTAAGACACAAGAAACCAGTTAATATTAAATTCACAGTAGATTAGAATAATTTGCTTGTAATTGAATTTTAAAAATGTACTACATACATATACTACATGCAGTACACTGTATACATTTAACAGTGCACTTAGCCTATGAAGGTTAGGAACAACTCATTTAATTCAGCTGTTTGTGTGTGAATAACAAAAATCAAGTCTGTCAAGGCAGCAGAGGTTATATTTTCATGGGAAACATGAATTTTAAAATTCTGCTTCCTAACAAAAGAATCTTTTTCCACCGTTATCCCTACACTAAGGGGTCGGTTGCCTGATGCACCTTTCCTTACAACATCAGGCATGGTTTATTACTTGGCAAAGGGGTTTTTACGACTGCATGCCCTCGCTGTCATTAACCACAGTTATTGACTAAAGAGTCCACCAGCAAGGCAGCCGTTTCCACAGTTATTGGCGGTGGGCCTAGCCTTTTACTAAAAAAAGTATGGCTGCAATGCAGCAGCTGTCCTTTTAGTTGCCTTTTACGACACGCAGGACCTACGGTGGTAGTATTCTTACCCTTACCACAGGGTGGTTCCTAACAAAAGATTGCACATTTGCAACTAAAAGGCTAATTTTCTCAATTCTAAATACTTTATATACTTCCCTACTTTTATGGAAACAAACCAAATAAAAAAAAAATTTTTATACTAAAATTTTTTTTTATATACTATTAAATGTTTTTAGAAAAGCTCTGACATTACAGCAAATACTACTGTATTCGTACATCTGAATGGCATGGTCAAAAGTTGGCAATTGTAGTTTTTATGTAATGCATGAAACGTTCTGATTAAATTCATAATCATCAATAGCTTCAAGTATAAGGTGTACTATACCAAGAGCTTTTTGCAGGAACAAGTGATCTTTGGCTGTAGCTATCATTTTGACCTATTCCACTTTTAAAGGGCTATTCCATTATAGTATATAATTAATAATTGTGCATTTACATTTTTATTGAAATGAGCATAATTAATAGAAAGCCAATTACTCTAGGTCAGGCTTTTTTAAAAGTTGAACATTGAAGTCATTCTAATTCAACTTTCTTTTCATTTACTATTTGGTTTGTAATACATTAATTTTTATAAAAGATCTGGTAAAAGCTAAATATTTTTACTTGGTTGTGTTAATAAAAACAGAATTATTTCTGTAATAGTTAACTTTTTCTTTATATGAATACAGGTTATCTTTTCACATAAATGAGGATTACTTTTAATTATGGAAATATTTATATGGGACATTTTTCAATGATAGAAAATCTTATTAGTATATGTAATTGTAATTACTAATATGGGACAGCATAACAATTCAATTTTCTTTATTGCAACCTTACTGTTACCCAAGACTTGGCATCTTAATATTATAAAGTGATCAGGTCTAATCCTTTTTACCAATCTAAAAGTTTTCTTTAAACCTCGGTGATCATTCAGCCTCACCCTCTATAGATGGTGGCACATGAATACTTTTTCCAACATACTTTAGCATCTTCCCACCAAACTCCTTATGCCAAAAGTAAAATACGTATAGTTTTTATATTGTGTATAATTTAGGGAATGCATGTTGATTACAGTAATTATGGACAAGCAAGAACACAGATGACTCAGTGTCAGCCAACAGTTTAGGCTATTTTACATTAATGGATCAATCCATTATTGACTACTTTGCAAAAGCTTGGTGGCAAGATGCTAAGCCATTATGGAAAATGTGCTCCTTTGACACTGCCTTAAACTCTTTGGTCTGGTTAAAAATACTGATAATGATCTTTTTCAAAACTAAACACTAAAATAAAAAACAATGCTAACTCGGCAGTTTACTAGCTATATGTAATTATTGCAAGATATTTTTAACCAAACCAGTAGATTGCACATGGGTAACCATTGCAATAGAAACTTGCTTCATAGGTAATAAATTCACTGAACAGTTATTCAAGAAACAAATGTTAAATTTACCATGTAACTGGTAGCTTAACATGATGTTCTGCTTTAATTCTTAAAGTAACTGTAGATAACTTGAACTTTGTGATTGTGTAAAATATTTGTGGATATCATTATGTAGACTGCATTCTGTGAATTGTTTAATGTAATCATATATTTGTTTAAATTGCCCAAGATATTACTAATGCTTTGCCAAACATTATATTTCATGTTATGTGTCATTTTGATTGTAAACTAGTAGCATTTAAGGCTGCTATTTATCAAAATTTTTCAAGGAAGTTTATAGTGCATCAGTTGTCTTAATGCACAAGAATTTGAAAAGCCTGGCAAATCTGGAATTGTTCTCACAATTCAGTAAATGTACAGTAAAGTGTACAACTGTAATCTAGCACATATATACACAACAGCTTACAGAGGAAATAGTTTTGAAAATCATTCTTTGCTTAGTTTCAGGGTAGCATAATCTATTGTTTTGAAAATCATCCTTTGCTTAGTTTGAGGGTAGCATAATCCAAAGGATGAATTGCAGCTATTTTGCACAAATGGTAGCATTATTAAAGCATGTAATAGTTATCAGTTTTTCTTGATCTGTAATTACTATTAAAACAAGTGTACCATACTCTTTTCCAATAATGACTTGTATCATACTCTTTTCCAACAATGACTGTTTACCTGATATATACTAAAATTGTAAGCTTGTGGCCATTTTCTCTGCTGCTCAAAAAGTTTTACAGCTACAGTTTACAACTTGTACTCAGTGATTAATAGTGCTGTATCAGGTATTTTCACTAGGTGCCTCTTCATCAATGCAATTGCCAGAAGTAACAGTGCAGTCAGTTTTATTTTTGTCACAGATACACATTTTTGTAGAAAAACCAGGTCTATTGAAGTTGAATGTGGTAAATAAAAATAGTTTATAAATTAATTTTCTTTACTTTTCCTGGAGTCTATTTTGTTGTGGGCAGCATCATTAAGGCCCCATTACACACACAGCATGAACAATATATGCACCAATTTCCGTCTGAACAAAGATTTTGTCTTGGGAAGACATGGCATCATCTCTAGAAGAGATGTCAAGGGTTGTGAGATACTGAAGATATTGGCAGACAAACAAACACATACACTGCACGACCTGTGTACAACAGACTAGGTGACAAATTGCTGCTGAGAGTGTTCAGACCACGAAACTCTACATTCAGAAAAGCCCATACACAATGTTTTTGCGAACTATGTATAGGAGCCCTTGAGAGGCTACCACCTATACAATTTTCAACATCTGTGGCTGTTGTCTTTCACCTGATGAAAAGGAAGATAAATTTGTTTATAAACTAAAAGGATCAAGTCATTGATGCCATGAAATTGAAGGCCCAGAAATCTGGGTGGGGGTGTGCCCTATCATTGTAGGACATCTCCGATGAGTAGTGTACTGAACGCATGTTGTCATAAGGAATCACCTCATATGACATCTCCCCCCCACCCCATCTACATGGCAATTACTTTGGAAATACACAATTTGACAGTAGGATATTTAGAATGTATCTGCTGAGCATTTTGTCATATGACATCCCCTTGGGTTATCCTATTATCTTTTCTGTCTACTTGGAAAGACATGTTGGACCTCTTTCATGGTCCCAGAATTGTTTGTTGGGGAAGACTACTACTTCCTTCCCCCAGGTCCACTCGTTGACAGTCAAGATGCACCAGTGGACAATCGACAAAATGGAGCTTATGGCCAGGTATATTCAAGGCAGGAGGAATGTGGTGGCTGACAAGCTAAGTCGTCAGAGTCAAGTCCCAGATACAGAGTGTTCTCTGTATCAGGATGTAGTGGACAGGCTATTTCACCTTTGGAGAAGACCCATGTTAGACCTCTTCACCACTTGCTTCAACATGAAGCCCCCTCATTTTGGGACCGCCTTGACGTGATGAGGAGGCTCTTGAACCTCAGGAATTTTTTCCTAGGTTCAAACCTAAGAGTCCCATGTACCATATATTTTTGGGTTAACATTTGTGGATTCTTCCACTTTTGTCAAAATTTTCCAAATCTAATACATAAGAAAACATATAGCTTGGAGTAAAGTCAAATCCAAAGCTAAATAGTGAGAATTGTGGTAGATTCTTCACGTACCTGACAATGTTCGGACCTGTTTTTCAGGTGGAACTGTTCTGTGGAGCTGGACCACACATTCCAGGGCGACCTGGTTCTAGGAATAGAGCTCTTGGCATTCTGTCCGGTTTGCTCATGATATGATTAGGATGGGGGATACAAGCAGTCCCCGGGCACTGTTCCTTTGAGGAAGAGCGTAGGAGCCAGTCTTCTAGGTAAAAAAAGGCGTTTATCCCCATCAAATGCAGCCACTTTGCTAGAGGGGCCAAGACCCTTGTGAAAACTTGGGTCGCATTTGTCAGACCGAAACATAGGGCTCTGAATTTATATACCTTGTCTTCAAACACAAATCTGAGAAGTTTCCTTGACTCTGGGTGTATGGGGGATATGGAAGTACGTATGCATCTTCCATACCCAAAGTCGCCATCCAATCCTCTGGATGAAGAGAAGCTAGGATAGAGACATTTGTCTCCATTCAAAACTTCATTTTTACAATATGTTGATTGAGTGCGCTGATGTCTAGGACAGGCCTCCAGCCCCCCAATGATTTAGGGACAACAAAGTCGGTTGTAGAAACCCTCTGAGGCATGATCTACTTCTAATTCTACTGCTCTTTTGTGGAGAAGAGATTGAACCTCTCGAGAGGGCTAACGCCTCTCGGATCCTGCCGAGTACACTGTTAACGTTAACGGAAAACTGGACAACTGCGGTTTTTGTAGGAGAGGGATTAAATAGCCTTCCCTTAACACTTGAACCACCCAAGGATCCACACCTCTTGCTCCATTCCCTCCACAAATAATGGAGCCTTGCTCCTAAGGGAACACGGGAGACGCACTACTCATTGCTTGTTGGAAGTTTTATTACTGTTCTTCCTAACTGATCCGTAGCCTGGCCGCAAGTTTGATCTAGGCCTAGATTGATGACCGGATCTGCCTCCAATAAAGGGGCGAGGCTGAAGAGGAGAGACCTACTTGTAAGCCGAGGATACTGGCTCCTTCTGTTTCTTTGCTGACTGAGTCAACAAATCTGTCATTCTAAAGATCTATCAGAATGTCTTTTACCATTGATTGCAGAAAAAGATATATCTTGTCCAAAGGAGAAAACAACAGTGCGGACTTCTGCATGGACGTAACTCCCTTAGAGGCAAAAGAGCACCACAGCTCCCTCTTCTTCAGGAGGCCCATAGCTTGTTTGTATGGTGCTTTTACGTTGCATGGAACCAGTGGTTATTCAGCAACGGGACCAATGGCTTTATGTGACTTCCGAACCACGTCGAGAGTGAACTTCTATCACCAGAAATACACATCTCTCACTCCTCAATGGAATGGCCAAGAATCAAACCCGCGACCACCGAGGTCGGACACTAATACCATACCAACCACACCACTGAGGCGAGGAGGCCCATAGCGAAAAGAGAAGCTACTTCGCTGGAAGCATCTCTTATTGCCTTTCAGCACATGAAAGCACCCACAACCAATTGGCTGACAGGTCTTCTTGCAACAAAGAACAGCTTTCTATCTTCATTGCCAAAGCACCCACCGTCCAGTCTAAGAAACTAAACACCTTCAAAATCTTGAAAATGTTCCTCACCAAATGTTCTATCTCTGGTGAAGTGGAAAATACTTTGGCCGCTCTAAACGCTAAACGTCTAGCCGAGTCCAATAAGGCTGAGAAATCTCCCTGGGCGGAGGCAGATACTTCCAGGGAAGAAGTCTCACCTGTTACGTAGTACCTGTAGTGTTTCTTAACAAGCTTCGATGGAGGAAACGCGAACATAGACTTGCCAAGATCCCTCTTAATAGCCAACCAATCTTCCACCTCTTGTAATGCTATCTTAGAAGCGAAGGACTAAACCATCTGAAAGCGTCTCGGTGGCGTGGTTGGTATGGTGTTGGCATGCCACCTCGGTGGCTGCCAGTTCGATTCTCAGCCATTCCATTGAGGAGTGAGATTTTTGTATTTGAGGTGATAGAAGTTCACTCTCGACGGGGTTCAGAAGTCACATAAAGCCGTTGGTCCCATTGCTGAACAACCACTGGTTCCATGCAACGTAAAAACACCATACAAACAAACATAACCACCTGAAGAAGTTCTTCTATTGGTGCTTTCCTCATGAGAAAAGTGGAGGCAGGAGCCGCTGTCTTCCCTGGAGAAGAAATCTGAATAATCCTCCAAGAATAGTGCCAATAGAGAAGCGTAAGCAGAATGAGGTTGGGTCTCTTGCTCTACTGCTTTGTCCTCCGATGAAATAGGAGAGAACACCTTCTCTTTATTGTCTGAAAAAGCTTCCTTTTTCATGAAACTCATAAGCTCATCCAGCTTAGGTTTAAGAGGAGCCAAAGACTCCTCTACATAAGCCAAAGTAGAATCAGGAGTAAAGTCCATAACTGATACTGTAGCCACTGGCGTAGAATACCCCAGGTTGGGTGTAAATCCGGGCGCCGAGCAAGTCGAGGCGGGAGCCAAGTCAATAGAAGAGGCCATCAATCTTCCAAGAGCAGGCGCCAAATGGGTCGTCACCGGCACCAAGCGAGAAGCAGTGTGTCGAGCTGCCAGAGAGGGGAGTCGGGCGCTCGGGTGCAGAAGCTACTTGGTCTGCCATGGGCGCTACCTGGTCCAATACAGGCGCTACTGGACACGGAGAAGCTGAGCGATGTACGTCAGTAATCACTACGAATTCTTGCTGTGATGGGCGTTCGGACAATGGAGAACGCCTGGCAGCCAAAAACTGACGACTAGGCAACTGTGAATTTCTTAACAGGAGGCAGAGAGCTGTCAGAGATCAAAGAATGTCTTTTTAGCAGCCTAGAGGCTGACAATCTGCGCCATCTGTCTTTTCTGGCGACGCCACTGACGAATCCGATGACAGACGTGAAGCACTAAATGAGACACCTTTCCAGTGGTGCTCTATCGCTCCCTGTGAACTTCCAACAGGTGCGACGGAGGGGGCAACCCCCTCATGCCTCCCTTGGACTTCCGGTATGTCTTCTCCCCAGTGCGGGGGAGCGGGACAGTGACCTTCGTCTAGGAGAACTGGTGGGCCGAACAGCCACCTCCTCAGATAACAAAACACTATCACTAATAACCGCACTTTTGATAGGCCCTCTCTCCACAAACTACTGAAAGACGAGCCAAGATCTACTATCGTCTTGGCAAGAAAATAAAATATTTTCTCAAACTTACTATCGAGGCTGGCAATGGTGTTGGGCTTGGAAACACTGAAGCCTGGAGAAGGAGGGCTGAAAATGGGACGATATAGGGGGTTGAGCAGAAGGAAATTCACTCTCCTACAGAAGGAAAGCCTTTGGTTCTAAGAGCCGCCCTCCTTTTCCTATCCCTTGCTAACTTATCTAAATGAGAATTCAAGGTTTTCCATTCAGTTTCATCCCAATCTGTGCACAATAGGTCTTTAGAACAAATTGTATATACAAGCTTCCACCTTGTATATACGAGTTGCCAGATGCCACAGGTTCCTTGCTTTACAATTTTTTTATTTTTTTGTAATCAGTTTCCAGCTGGCACTAGAAGATTATCCTATTGTTAAGACCTCAGGTTTGTTAGCTATGAAAAATGCAAATTTATTGAAAATGTCACATCTAGGCTTAATTAGTATAATAAGTTCAATCCTATAAGTAGGTCTCGGCTTTAAGTATAACTGTCAAGTGCATCTTCTTCAACGGATATTAGTACATGTGCATTTAAAACATCAGCATTTACGTTGCTACTAAAGAATTACCATTTCCAAAATGTCTTAGGAAAGACTGGTCATGCACGGAGATTCATAGGGCCAAGGTCATCTAAGCCTTTCCAAATTACATTAAATGAGCATATTAATGACATATTTTAAAGAACAATCTCATTGAAGTTCATTCTAAATTCATTGAACCAGGATTTTGGGCACAATCATTCCTGGTATGATCCAATATTGCATATGTGGATGGTTAACTCCTGAATTTTCTGCCCGAGATATGTCATTAACTAGCTCATTTAATCTAATGTCATGTGAAACTATTAGTGAATGGTTGTCAGAAAAAATTGTATGTAGTACATTTGTTACAGTCCACAAGAATGAATTGTGTAGTTACATTATCAGACTGTGCCTCTGTATTTACTTGAGTTGGCAGCAATAGTTAAGGCTTAGAAACTTGTTTTAAATAGTAAAAGAAAATGCTGTGACTCAGAGTATGTACATCAGAATTTCTCAAGTTTTTAACAGTTTCCACCCTTTGGTAAGAAAAAAAAAAAAAAAATGACATTTTTAATCACTGCATTTTTCATAACTAACAAACCTGAGGTCTTAACAATAGGATAAATACTTAGCGCCAGCTGGACCATGTATCTGGAACAAAAACAAGATGGCGATGCACACCTCTCCCCACAGGGAAAGGAGCACAATTAGTCAAATTTACTTCCTAGAGCACATCTTGATACATCCAAGCTTTGGATTCACAAGCAAGCCATATGACGTATGTGAAAATCCAAAGTACAGGCAGTGAATTAACTGTATCTGAAGAGTTTCTGCACCTATGACCTACAGCACAATGTGTACCCCGACGTCAAAACCATTGAAGATAATATCCAGGTGTTTATCTGCTTCTTGTGATATTCATGAAATCTCGAAGCATGAGAAGGCTCAATGTTCACAATAGCACCCTGGAAATTCCAAATGCAACAAGATTCAAAACAACAGGGGGGGGCAAACTAAATCGGCTTTAAAAAAGACGGAAGCAAAGCACATCCCCTCTTCAAGGCGGTAAGAAAATAACTAGTGGGGTCACGAGTTAAAGAGGGGTATGTGGGTGGCTCCACATGACTCATGACCAAGCACAGATGCCAATAGTCCCTTGCGTACACAATTTTTAAAACTACTGTACCGGTTTCCAGCTGGCGCTAAGTATTTAACCTATTGTTAAGACCGAAGGTTTGTTTCATATATGAACAAACAAGTGATAACTTTCTACTACAGTATTACCTCAACCCTTATAAACAATATATACAACTATGTAAATTGGAACAGTACTGTAAATAAACGCTGAAACACGCTATGAAAATTCAGTAGGGTATTATCTGACATGGTTTACTATAAAAATAAAAACTCAATTGTGCAGTATACTGCATATAAAAATGACAAATTTTTAATCAAATTTTTCATAGCTAACAAACCTGGGGTCTTAACAGATGGATAAATTTCTAGTGCCAGCTGAAAACCAGTAAAAACAAAAAAAATTGTAAATACAAGGAATCTATGGCATCTGGCATACAATACGTAGTTGAAGTGGAAATTAATCTGACTACACTTGAACCTAGTGATGCATTAATCTTTCGTCCAACCCAGGATGAAACATAAGAGGGTGGCTAGAGGTGGGCACTCACTGTTAAGACCTAAGGTTTGTTAGCTATGAAAAATGACAAATTTTCTAAGACAATTTGTATTTTTCATAGCTACAAAGCTGAGGTCTAAACAATAGGATAATTTCTAGCGCCTAGCTGGATCTGGTTAAAAAGCAGATGAAATCAAGGAATCTTGTGATATCTAGCAACGCACGCGTAGCTCAGGTGAGGATTGTTCAAGGACCACGCCGCTACGCCAGTCTTTCCCAACTCAGCATGACTTAACAAACAGAAGGGCGGCTAGAGGCGGGCAGTATAATGTTAAGACTTCAGGTTTGTAGCTATGAAAGATACAAATTGTCTTACAAAATTTGTCATTTGTTCATACACGAACAAACCTTCGGTCTTAACAATAGGATAGACTCATACTTGAAGGGAGGTACAAGACATCCTAGACCGGCTGGGGGCCTACCCACCAGTCCAGCTCCCAAATGAAATGATTTCTGGAGTGACTGAAGCCTGTTGAGAAGCTAGATAAATTGATATCTAACCACTCGGAATTAGTGACGTACAACGATATATGGGAGAACCATTGTATAGGGAACCAAAGAGAAACTTTGACTGTCCAATAACAAACCAAGACACCAGGGTTTGTATTACTCCCAACCCCTCATTGCCAAGGAGTGGAGCATATGCTACCACACTATCAGTATGACTACCTTACTCACCTGTATCAGACCAGTCCAGCGAATGACATGTCTATTCCTTAAACTGCCTGAAGGAAGGAGAGGTACAAGAGAAAGGAGACCAGCCAACTCACTCATTCTCTCATCCACACAATCATCTTAGGCAAGATGCAAAGGTGCCCTGTTAAGGGCAACTATGAGTTAACCTGTTGGGCAGCCACCACAGGACCCAGGGGAAACGTGTCCGCAGATCTGTGGGCAACATCCTTAAGATAGAAGGTGCGCGTGGACTGGCATAACCAAGTACCAGTGCTCAGCACTCTATGTACAGCCAAGTTCTCTTTGAAAGCCAAAGAGGAACCAATACCCTTAACGTCATGCGCTCTTGCCTGCACAGACGTGGTGGTGGAATCATTAAGTCAAGTATGCCTGTCTGATGGCTTCCTGTATTCAAAATGAGATAGTATTCTTAGACACCTCTTTCTTTGTACAGCCTGTGCTAACAAAAAGGCTGCGGCAGCCTGGTCTAAGGTGCCAAGTCCTTTTAAGATAGCAACGTAAGGCCCGGACAGGGCACAACAAAAGCTCTTGAGCATCACCACCCATAAAGTCATTCAGTGATGGAATGGAAAACGAAGTGAACCTGTCATCATGCACAGAGGGATTTTGGGTCTTGGCCACGAATTCTGGGACAAATTCGAAGGACATTGACCCCCAACCCCTGGATGTGCTTCACCTCACAGCTCAGACCGTGGAGCTCTCCTACCCTCTTGGAAGTTGCCAAGGCCAGAAGGAAAACTGTCTTGAGCGTCAAGTTCATGTCAGATGAGCGACGCAAGGGCTCACATGGACTCTTAGTGAAGCTCTTAAGAACCAAGGAAACATCCCAGGTCGGAGGCTTGAGCTCCCTAGGAGAACTTAACTGCTCAAACCCCTTAACTAGCAGGGGAAAGTTCCCAGGAAGGGGAGATGTTGATACCCTTCAGGCGTAACACCAAACTCAGGGCCGCCCTGTAGCCTCTAATGGCAGAAACGGACAAACATTTCTCGTCTCTGAGGAAGGTTAAAAAGTCTGCTATTCGCTGAATAGAGGTTGCAAGAGGGAAAAAAAATCCTGTTTACAACACCAATCACATTTGCCTTGGTAAGCTGCGGAGGTCGACTTTCTAAGACTGCTGAACATATGCCCAGCTGTTCTCTGAGAAAAGCCTCTTCTTCGGAGGAGATACTTGATAGCCACCAACCGTGAAGAGACAGGGATTCTACTGACTGGTGGATCCTTTCTGTATGGGGCTAACACAAGAGATGCCGCCAAGGGGGAATCTCCCTCGGAACCTCTGACAACAACAGCAGATCTGGAGACCATTCTGCCTGAGGCCACAAAGGGGCTACCAAAGTCATCCTGAGACCCTGTGAACTCATTAGCCTGTTCAGAACCTGACGGATCAAACAAAACGGAGGGAAGGCATACACCTCCAGGTTGTACCAGGGATGTTGGAATGCGTCCTCTGCCAATGCTAAAGGATCTGGAACCACTGAACAGAACATCTCCAGTTTCCTGTTGAAGCAATTCGCAAAAAGGTCCAGCATGTTTCCCCCCCCAAATCTGGAAAAGCTTGTCTGCCACCACTTGATGAAGGGACTACTCTGTGCCTAGGATCTGATCCCGGTGACTGAGTTTGTCTGCGACCACGTTCCATTTGCCTGGGATATACCTGGCTGAGAGCTCTACCAAATTGCTGACCGCCCACTGTTTGTTCACATAGGCTATCCCCGTGGTGTTGTCCGACATGAGAACGACAGAATGACCTTCTACCTTCCCCTGAAACTCCTTCAGACCCAGGAATGCTGCCTTCAACTCCAAGATGCTGATATGATGCTGCTTGTCCTCCAAACTCCAAATGCCTGAAGCGATGAGGCCGCCTAAATGAGCCCCCCACCTGCGAGGGAGGCCGTCCGAGAACAGAAGGAAGTCCGGTGGAAGAGAACGCAGAGGGACACCCTTCAACAGATTCTGGTCGTCCAACCACCAATGAACGTCTTCTCTAACTTCCATACAGAGGAACCATTGACGGGAGAGTCCCCGCCGGAGACCAGAACTCTCCCAGTCTCCATTGCAGAGACCGAAGATGAAGACGCCCATGAGGGACCAGCTTCTCCAGGGAAGACAACACTCCCATAAGAACCTGCCACTGATGTGATTCTGACAGGAAGTTGTGCAGCACCACCCGCAACTTCTCCAATCTCTGATCCGACGGGAAAACTTTTGCCAGTGTCGTATCGATGACCATGCCCAGGTAGAGAATCCTTTGACTGGGTATAAGGTTCGAATTTTCCTGGTTGACTAATATGCCCAGTTCCAGACAGAACCAAAGTAGACGATCCCTGTCCTGCAGCAGCTTTTCCCTGGAAATTGCCAAGACTAACCAATCATCGAGGTACCTCAGCAAACGGATCCCCTGAGCATGGGTCCAACTTGACACGAGAGGAGGTTAAAGGGTCAGGTGAGGCAGATCTGACGCTCCCACTCGGTCTACCAGCAGAACTAGTGGATAGAGGGCTGCAGGCGGTCACCAACCCGCGGTGATGACCGCTCTGCAGGTCTAGACGAGCTCTCTCCACAACGCTGGTCCGAGGACGGTAGCATCAATCTCTAGCATCAGGGGAACCGTTACCGGCTCCCTGGACCATCCGATCACGCTGGTGTGATTGACAGTTGGGTGACGGGTAGCGTCCACCAACACGATGAGAGCGAGCACCGTTCTCTTGATGTGTCAGTCCCAGAAACAGCCGAAGCTGTTTCTGGAGACTGAGGGGACCTCCTCCCGGTCTCACCACGTGTACGGTCCCGCAGGACCGTCACGTCAACCCTGGGCACTGGACAATCGTTAAGTGAACGATCACCAGCGAGGCGAGAATCAACTGGGTGACTCCCACCTTCCTTTTGCCCTGTGTCAGAGTCCTGACGGTGAGCATACTCAGCGCCACGGACCCTAGCTGCATGCTCACCGGTAGGTGACCGTACACTTTGGGAAACTTGCTCACAAGTACCTGAGACAGTTCCCGGTCTAGAGGCAAAGCCTCAAGAGCCAGGAGCAGAAGTACCAGCAGTAGCTGGCAATTCTGCAGTCCCCGCCCTGCTCGCCCCTGGGGACGGGGAAGGTGGTTCCCATTTCCGAAGGAACGGGAGGACCAGCAGAAGGCCCACCTTGTTCCAATGAGACAGGCCCTTATAAATCCCTGGAGAGACTTCTTGGGGGGGTGGGGGGGACCACCTTCTTCTTCGGCTGGGCAGCCTCAGAAGGAGAAGCGGAGGAGGTGGCAGATGACGACAAAGACGAAGAAGAAGACGACGACAGCTTCCGCTTCATCTTGGACTTCTTCGCTAGCTTCCTCAGAACAGCAGAAAGGTTCCCCATCCAGGATGGGGCTGCAGCAGCTGCCGAAGCAGCAGGCTCCAGCACAGTCTGGGACTGTGGAACTGACACTGCAGCAGCACTCCCACGGGCAGAAACAGGGGCGACAGGGACGGCAACAGTAACTGGAGGGAAGTCCAGGGGCAAACTCTTTGGGCACTCAAAACCAGGAAGGGGAGTGAGGACAGCATAGCCTGGAGGAGGAGGTGGGAAATATTCCACCCTCGAAGTACACGGCACCGGTGCAACCGCAGCAGGAGTGACTGATGTTATGTGCTGGGTATACACCAAGTGTGGAGGTGCGCATACCCAAGCGTCAAGATGGTCATAGTCATCCTCATCTCAATCCCATGAGTCACTGGGGCAGCTGCGAGATGGCTCAGTAGTCCCTGAAGAGATGGAGTGCCAAGCAAATTCAAGGTTCGCCACACCTACCGCAGATCCCCATCCGCGGAGTCAGACGTACCTGAGGGAGCAAAAGTCAGGTTAATGGGGGAGTTCCTGTTTGCCCAAAAGGGGAAGGATCCCCTCCTGAGTGAACAGAAGTTCCCATGTACAAAACAGAGCAGATATCAGATCAGCTGGGTGTGAGGAAGCATTCAGTTCAACACTGGGTTGCCAGATTTAAGAAGATGGTAACCAAAAAGATTCTATCTCAGAAAAAGTGCCCTGGTATGCCTAAGAAAACTTCTGATCAAAGTCCGACTGTTATCAAGCAAGTAATTGACGTTTGAGAACGGTCAAGCTTCGATCAAAAGTTGCCCTGGTATGCCTAAGAAGACTTCTGATCGAAGTCTGACTGTTCTCAAGCAAGTAATTAACGCCTTGATAACAGTCAAACAATTACCTTCATTACTATCCCGCTCGGTAGAATCCAATCAGCCAATGAGCTCGAGGCAAAGAATTACCTAGCTATACCTAGCCCAGTACTTAGTATAGGGTAAAAAACCGCATGGTACAGGGGTGGACCATGTACGATCAATGTGTACAACCCCAAGAAAAGTACATTATAACGTGTCCTGACACCGGAGTAGAGGTCTTTAGCTCCGTTTCTCACCAACAAGATGCCTGATGCCCATCTCCGATGTCAGGATGCGTTATAATGTACTTTTTTGGGGGTTGTACACATTGATCGTACATGGTCCATCCCTGTACCATGCGGTTTTTTACCCTAGTAACCTAGTATAGGCTAGTAGGCTGCCAAAAGACCTCAGGGTTCCACCTGGTACCTAGCTAGAACTCACATTCATCCCTTGTAGACTCCCTTGGTGGGCTGGAACCTATCCAAGATAAACTCTGTCACAGCCTAGCTATTGATTCACTTAGGCTATGGTTAGCCTATTACCCCTACCTACCTAGAGCATGGCTGGTCTAACTACGCTTTTATAACAACTTTTTTTGCACTGATGCTCCTGTCACAAAAGTATCCCTGATGACTTTCTCCAATTCATCCATGCACATTGAATCCTACTGACTTCTGCATCCAGGTTTTCATACTCACTCATAACAGAACCAAGATAGCCTATTTGAAGGAGCTAACCCTCTTTGTTTTCTTGACCCAGTTTCGCTGTTCCCTGCCATTCCTCTCCACATAGTAGGTACTACTAGCTATATTTTGTCTTCGTTCTGCTAATTTTTAAGCCTCTTAAGTTCTCTACGTCTTCCTTGGCTGAGTTCAACACCTTAGGCTATCACTTCCCATTCGGCAATGTATTCGAAATTCAAATTATATCATATATGTGTACAGTGAAAATCTTCAACGACAACAAATGAGAATCCCAAAATATTCAACACTTTGGTTTGAGAAAGTGTTTACATGACTTTACAAAAATCGGTGTTGCTTCAAAGCTACCGTATAAATATAAAATTACATAATGTTCCAAAGTTCAATAGCAGTCATGTTTATGACAGTTACGAGTGCACTGTTATGGCCTATTTACAATAAATGGCCCAGATTCTGCATTAGATAAATAAATACAAGGTAAACGTGACGACCCTCCTATCTTAGTCAATATGCAAGGTGTAAAGATCAGGGGCGCCAGGCATATGGCATTACAACTATAGAACTTTCAGTCAAAGGGACATCATAATCATCTACAGCTAGCCTATTCCAATTTAGAACTAATGGTATTTTGAGCCAGTAGATATAGACATAATACTTCCTCGATTACCCATAAATTGTTTTTCATTATTCACTACTTTTCTTAGCTAACTAGACTCTTCAGCAAAATCATAGTTTTACAATACTAGGAACCAGAACATTTTTCGAAAGTCATGGAAAAAATGCCATAGTAATCCCTGTAGCTAAACTAGGATATTATTTTTCTGGCTTAGAAAAAGATCCCAGTTACCCATGGTTAAGGCATGTTACCAATTGATCTGTAATATGTTTTTACAAATTAATGGACAAAATTACAAACGCTAAACTTACTTTGTACTCACATAAATCTCAAATTATAATTACTGACCACTCAGTTTGGATCCCAAGTCCCAACGCAATAAATCCCGTTAGACTCTCCCCCTCTTATTTAGAACCATGTGTAAAGAATTCGAACGTTAAAAAATCCCAGTAGTGGTTTTCTTTGATGTACAGAAAGCATGTGCCCTTATTTGGCTATGTCACGTCTTTAAAACATTAGATGACATTTACCACGTCTAAGATAGACAAATAAGTTCGTTGCCCCTTAAAATTCTTCACTGAAAAAACTAAAGCCATTACGTTAAATAAAAAAAAAAAGTAAATCGGAGCATTATCATGATTTCGAGTTGAACTTGAGATAGCTACACTGTTATTCTCTTTTGTCTGTCTGTGAAATATTGGGGGTTTTTGACTCGCTAATAAATTGATGACTCTTAAATCATACCAAAAAAATTTTTCATCTTTGGTGATTCTACGAGTATTATGGAATTATTTTAGCACTGTTGTCCCACAGAATCCCTGTACAGCAAATAAGGTTTTCATTACACACACACACACACACACAACACACACACACACCACACACACACACACACATATATATATATATATATATATATCTATATATATATATATATATATATATATATATATTATATAATTGATAATTATAATGTTGAAGATAAAACAAATATTCCCATCGGTGACTGACATCTCTATCACGTTTATATTAGAGTATATGCGTGGCAAATTGCTTGTACAACAAATGACGTTTTCATCACATAAATTATATAATAAATAATGTTGAAATATGCTGGATAAAGCAAATATTCCCATCGGCGACTGTTTAACATCTGAAATCCTTCATGTTTGGTATATACATAACAAGTTATATGGAGTAATAGAAATGATGGCAATCCGTGAAACAAGTAAAACTGCAAATGTCAAGTTCTGAACTTCAGGAAACAACCCAGTAAAGGAAATTTTGTCAGAAGCTTTATCATTAAATTTAGCCAATGACCAAATTTTTAGAAGAACTGCAAATACTATATAAAACTAGAATTTCAGAATTAAAGACAATCCTTTTAAGCCAACTCTATGTAAGTCAAGTGTTTTGACACAGTGGTGTTTTTAAACTACCTACCAAATGATTGTCAACAGAAAATAACAGTTTAAAAAATGATAAAGAGAGATTAACTATCTCCGTCTTGTTCAATGGCTTAATTGAACAGCCTAAACATTCGAAGGCAGTTTATTTCCATAACATGGCAAATTTTGGACAAATTAAATGAAAAACTCATGTTTGTATAGAATGCAATTCAATATACAATGAGCTGTTACTAATTTTGTGAAAAATGAGAGAGAAAAAATTACCTAAAACAAAAACATGAAACTGCTCAAGTGCTCATACAAAGAAGCCGCTGGACCACCAACAGTCAAAATCGTGATTGTGTCGTCAACTCATTCAGCAAACGTCTGTTCCTTGGGTGTGGTGATGTGAAGTATATAACTAGAGGTATCACAGCGGAAGTGAAGCAACGGAAGTAGTATTTCAAGCAACAATTAAAACAAACAAGTAACTGACAACATCATCTGAAGATACGATGCCAATCTGGCGAGATTGCAGTCACTCCAGAGAGAAAATTTAATGACTTATAACGACTCGATGGAAAACTCCACTTAAAAATACTCATCACATATAAAAGGCAATACAGGAATGAGCGACAACCCGTGTTTACCCAGTAAGAGTTTCAAATACTTTCAGTATATGACAGGTAGTACCGTACAAAGCTTCAAACGTAATGTACTGTAATTCAGATGCAATGTGTATACTTTGCAGAGGTACTATACATGTCACACTAAAAGTACAATGAGAAGTAAGAATTATACATATACAACTGATCACGAGGACAGCTATAAACTACACAATAATGTATTGTCTAAACAGTCAGTCATAGTGAGGCAAAATGAAATACGAGAGGATATGGCAAAGATTTAGGTCTGTGTAGTTCAGAAATACACACCGAAAACACTCATAGATATAAGAGCATAGACAAATTAATAGCATAAAAAACTGCTGCAAAAGCAATTTTCGAACACATGGCATGTAGATAAAAAGAGAGAGAGAAAAAAAAAACGCAAAAACATGCAAACCCGATTCATCTTCTTAAAAAAAAAAGCTTTGACGCAGAATAATTAAATTCAACAAATATCTGGATTAAAAGTTATAAATAATATGTTAGCCAGATGACCAAATAAGATCCAGTAAGAGGATTTCCAAAAACACCCCTTAGATGATGATGATGATTAGCATGAAAATCAAGTAGAACCATTCGCTTTCTTTTAAAACTGTCGTGCATTAATTAGTGGCAACAGCAGAGCTGATGTATGGGGATTTAACCATTCGCTTGATTTACGCACCAAGAAGCACATCACCAGGTCATCAACAGTTAAAACAGAGTCGGGGCATACGCACAGCGTGTTGACCTCTCGTGAGTTCGCACATATGAACTTTGAATTTTGATTGCACATCGGCTATGTTAAACATGCAAATTTGTTGTTTATTGAATTTAGAAAATATTTCATAAATAATAAATAGCACATTACCATTGAAGGGAAATAATTGTTGTAAATATTGAAATTTTTATTCATGAGCCAGACGTGATAACATTCGGAGGTCATGTACTCTTCAGTGACGCTGATTTATTTTTCATTTTTACGATAAAAAATCAAGATATTAAGTTCATTATTTCCAGTAGCACAATGGGTATCAGAAGAACTGTGCTGCAGAATATGGATATACATTACTGCGCATCTGGCCAAAGGAACATAGTGAAATACCCGTTCACTTAAACGAGGTCTTACGGCACTGCATTCAAAGATTGCAATTTCTCTATATGAAAAGAGAATCTTAGTAATGGAATTGCAGTATATCAAATTAGATTCTGTAAGATGATTGCGAGTTTTTATAGAATTGAATTCCATTCTAAGAATACAAACAAGCCCTGCTTAAAGAGCAACGAAGGGCAGGCGATCGGAATTGACTTAAAACCAATAATGAAATTATGGAATGTTTGAGGCACTATTTTTGTATTCTGCCTTAATAAGAGTAAAATTTCAATAAGAAATAAAAGAACCCTAAATAAAAAGAAATTATTTGTAATTAACTAAGACGAAATTTATGTTTCATTTCCCGATGTCCCCTCAAAGCTCCACCATGCTTTCATGAATGTTGTTTTCTGTGCGCTTTTGGTGATGACAGGTGAACTTCGTCAATTATTGCTTTCGAAATTGGCCTAATAGCCTTTAAGATGACTTTATGATTCGAAGCAGTGCCTAGTGCGCAAGCGTAGTTAAGAGTATTGTTGTATCAATATATAACAAGACGAATAGAAGTGTAAATATTGTGAGGGTATTTCTGGTGGGAATATGGCGACGTCTACAGAGTCCAGTGCCAATATTCCCGGTAGAAAAGAGTCCCCTGCCGCGTCTTCGTGGGCTGGCATCGTTGGTGGAGGAAAGAACGATATCCCTGTGGATAGTCCCAAGACTTGTGATGAACAGAAAACGTTAACTTTGGATACTGTGGAAACAGCTACCGCAACATGCGACGGCAACCCCCCCGACCATTCTATGTCGAATAATGTGGGACCCCCCGAAGATGAATTAGATCCGTCAGAGTTGGCACAGTTTACAGAAATACGTAACAGTAAAAAAGAACGTTTCAAGAGACGTCAGTGGAGAGGCAGACGTGGGGGTGGAAGTCGCACAACCAGAGGCGGGGACAGGGAAGACTGGGAAGGCAAACCACCACCCTCGCAAGCAGAGGCCAGACCTGAAGGGGTAGGACCAGGACGAGGGCGTGGAAAAAGACCCGCACGAGAAACGACCCCAAAGCTCACGAATGGACCCGCTGAGAAAGAAGACGAGAACCGGGAACCAGAACTTCTGGACGAGGCCACATGTGATGAGGACAAGGTCCAGTACATCCCTGCCCCAGCACCAAGTGTCAATATTTGGGAGAAACGACAAGGTGTCAAACGCCCTGCTCAACAGATTGGTAAGTACAATAGGTAGATTTGCTAGAAGTAACTTGTGCAAACTAACCTAAGAATCAGCCTCTACTACCACCTTTAGGGTAAAAAACCGCATGGTACAGGGTTGGACCATGTACGATCAATGTGAACAACCCCAAAAAAAGTACATTATAACACGTCCTGACATTGGAGATGGGCATCAGTCGCGACTTGTTGTTGGTGAGAAATGGAACTAAAGACCGCTACTCTCCTTTCGAAGTAGGTAAGTATTTTCTCCAAAGTTAGAAATTAAGGCCAAATTTTAAGATTTAAACAGAGGGTAGTGAAAAGGGTGTCCAACGCAGTGCAAATCTCACCAAAACGCTTTCGAAATTTTGACTTACGCTTAAGGGGGCTGGCCGGCTAATGCCATTTTTTAAGGACAGGACTTTGATGTTCATATATACGACTTAATAAGGTGACTTGGGACATTTCCAAACCGCATATGATTTTCGCCTCTGACCTTCGGTTTTGAGACGCCAGGGCAATTTATCCCGAAAATAGCCATTTTTCAAATTCTATCTCCTCCCTTGATATTTAATACTAGGTAGTATTAAGACCTAGGATTGCTACTTATATATAGACCTGATAGTAATTTTTTTGCTAGATATGAATTTTTCAATATGGTAAAAAAAACCATATAGGTAAATCAGGAGAAAAAAATTAAAAAAAAAAAGACGAAACAAAAATTTGATAAAAGGGCTCAATTTGATTGTTCTATAATGTCTTTCTGAGTTATATACCAAATTCCAATGCTATAGCTTTAAAACCAAGTGAGAAGATAGATTTTGAAGGTCAATAATTATAGTTTTGAGATATGGGCGTTCAAAGTATTCCTTCGTATTTCTATAAAGACAATGTTAATAAATAATGATTACTATGAATGTATATTTCTTTTTTGTGTATTATTAAACCAAAACTATGTTATTTATCATAATTTAATCATAAATGATGATCACTTTCCTCATATATTGTAGCCTGGGGCACTGCTTGAGGCAAGATGGGGCACTCCTTCCTATGCAACTCTCTCTCCCCCCTTCACTAACTCGGCTTATTATAGCGAATTTTCTTCTTCTGTATGTTAGCAAGATGTTTTCCTTGTATTTTCCTCTTTGGCATGATGAAATTCTTGCCGAAACAAAGATAAACAAACTTAAATGCAAGAGAATGTCAGAGGTGAAACTCAAAGGTGTACTCTCTTTTTTCAAAGATAATTTAATAAATCATGATTATTATGAATTTCATATTCCATTTTGGGTATTAAAAAACCAAAACTTTGTTATTTATCATAAATGAAGATCTCTTTGCTCAAAGATCGTAGCCTTGGGCACAGTGTGACGTGTGCTGTCAGGCAAGACGGGGGCATTACTACGCAACCCTCCCCTCTCTCTTCACTAACTATGCGTATATTATGATATTCTGTAATAATACTTAAGCAATTTTTCTTCGTCTGTATGTTAGCGAGATGTTTTGCTTGTCTTTTCCTCATTGGCATGATGAAATTCTTGCCAAAACATACATGAACATACGTAAAAGCAAGCGAATATCAGAGGTGAAATCGAACGTGTAGACTACTTGAAGTTTGTGCTTGCACTGATTGTTGGACTTGGTAGCTGACTGAAGTGAAGTCTCCCTTCTCGACTCGGGGAATGTCTACAGATGCCATTTCTCCCAATTTCTTTGACAATAATTATCAAAATTTACGATAATAGAAGAAATATTGCATTTTCTTGTACGGATCAATGTTTTAGGCTTATTGAGTTATGTTAACTAATTACCCTGTGACTACGAAAGTAAGAGGAATTTTGATGAAATATTTCGTAAACGTATTCTTAATTGCCATATGAAGCTCCATGAATTTTGTCATGACTTTGCATTTTTTGCCCTATACCCCCATATATAAGGGTTCCGGCTGGCCCCCTTAAATATCTCAGAAGATTGACGCCATCTAGATGTTTGTGGAGTCGCTTGTGTCAAGAAACTTCCCATTTCCTGTGATAAATCCGCACACCACTTGTACCCATAGATGCTGGGGCACTTTCGTCACAACAATCGGAGCACGGTCCCTAACCACAACATTTTTAAGGAAACTACTGTTTTGGTAGAAGACGACGATGAAGCGTGCACTAGATAATTATTTAAATTAATAGTAAAACAATATTTTACATATTTATGATGATTAATTTGAGAATATTCATTATTGAAAAAGTAACTTGATTCTGACTCAAATTTAAGTAACTCAAATTTAAGTAATTATTTTTCGGAATTAGAACGTTCGTTTAAGTCCTGTATTATGACGTCACATCTTGACTTTCGTACCTATTGTAGATGAATTGCTATACTCAACTTTTTTGCAGAACAGTTAACCAGTTATTCATGCAGATTCTTATCAGCTATTCATGTAATTGTTATGATCGTAATGCGCATATATATCTTTATTATTTACTCTTTGGATATATGAAGATGTTTTACTGCTGGATTACCACCGTAGTGTGACGCAATCACTTTCGGTCCCTGGGCCTCTGTCTGTTTTCGCACCATACGAAATTAATGGGGCCGAATTTGCAATGACCAGAAAGTCGTTAAAAGAGGAAAGTTAGCTTTGAGGGGCATATGTTTTGTTTGAGAAAAATACAAATTTATACAATAGCTAGCTTGTAAAAAATACTTGATTACAAAAAACTTGATTGACAACTAAGCAGCATACCTACTATGGATTTCAGAGACAGTGCAAGCACGTTTTTTGGCAATAGTATTTCTGTAACGAACACTCTTATCAGAACGAGATTTTGCTATAGTGCATTACACCCAGTGCCGTAATTTATAAGGGTATCGTGAATCATTAATCATAAAGAATAACGACACTTGTCCTTGTACCAAGAGACAAAAACTCCATTATCCAGAAATGGATACGAACACGCGTAAAAAGCTCCACCTGCCCTCTCAACCCCCCTCCACCGCCACCCCTGTCCTTCTTCCTTCCTTCGCCTTCCTTTCTCTTTCTCTGTTGCCAATTCGTATGTGTTCACTTTCCAAACTGGGTATAAGACTTACACAAAACGTGGAAATTGGTGAAATTAGCCTATGTATTGAAAGTATATAGACATAAATATTAAAGCAATTTTATCATTATTGCATTACTATGATAACTAGAATTCATGGAAACAGTTTATAATAATGCATCGACGTATGTGTGAAGCTCCACTAATGTGGCAACGATGATATTGCCATTCTTACCATGTAAACATTAAAGGTTACATTTATTTCTGGCATACAGTTATTTTAAAAAATCAAAATACTAATACGTATAGACTTGAATCAATGAAAAGTGCTAAAAAAAAAAAATTATATACAATCCACTTATCCGTAGTCTGCTCCGCTATGGTTTTCGACAGCCAGATGTACGACAAGGTTAGAAACTTTGGATTGTATCTACTTTAGAAATATCTGTAATTTTTCGGGGTAATTTGGTTGCAAAATAGGGGTAATAGACATGAATTAAATAAACATTTTGAAATAACAAAGTAAAGTTGAACTAAATAATGAGTAAAGTAACTGTGTTTGTAGAGTGCGCGCTTAGGAACCAGGAACAGCAACGTGGTTCAAGTGCAATGTGGAGTGAATTAAGACCAAGCTGTGTATAATAACAATCAAATAAGCACTGTGGAGTTTCAATTGTGATGGCAGTAAGGATAAAACCACCTATTACAAGGTAAAAATGAATTCAGTTCAAACCATGACCCTGGGAATAAAGAGTTTCATTTTTAAATATCTAACTTCCCTGGTACATATATATAGCTTTAACCCGCAGATTCGTCGCGCGCACGGCAGAAATAAGAAATTCGCGGCTATCGCTGATAGACGGTCAGGTGATCATACCTGTGCTCCCTCTATCTAGGTACCTGGAACCATTCCCATTTGTCCTCAGAAATTCCCTGCCGTCATTTGAACAGCACGTTGGAAATTCGCTCTTCTTTGTTTGGGTTTGCTTTTACTACAAATTGGTGAAGTACCCATTACTTGGTTTTTCGTTGATGGCTTTCGCTGATTTTGGATTTTCCTTTGCTTTTTCTTTTGCATAGATAGACTTTGTTGATTTCCGACTTGGACTTTTTCACTGGATTTCTGATTTTCTCAAGATAGCTGACTATTGTTAGAATGTGTGTGAAGGGGTGCAAGACCCAGCTTCCAAAAGCCGCTCTTGATCCCCACACGGTACGTAAGCATTGCAGAGGGTATGTATGTACTTTTGACAGTAGATGTAATGAATGTGAGAGTTGGTCAGAGAGAGAATGCAAAGTCAAGTTTGCTATGGAGACATCAGCGTCAGTCCTAGCAGGCACCAGACAAGGAGACTGGATGGTGTCGATAGACCTGCAGGACGCATATTTCCACGTCCCTATCCACCCGAATTACAGAAAATATGTGAGATTTGTTCATCAGGCAACAACGTATCAGTTCAGAGCACTGTTTTGGACTAAACACGGCTCCTTACGTTTTCACTCGAGTAGTTTCAAAGGTGGCCCTTTGGTTACATCTGGAAGGGGTACAGATATCGATGTACCTGGATGACTGGATAATCAGAGCCAAGTCGCAAGAAGTGTCTGGAGGACCTACAAGTAACTATGACGATAACGCAACAGCTGGGACTTTTAGTAAACCTAGCCAAATCACAGCTGACTCCTTCACAAGACATCATCTACCTGGGGATGAGGATCCAGTCAGTGGTTTTTCGGGCTTTTCCAGCCCCGAATCGCATTCTAGAGTGCTTAAGAAAGGTGAAGCTCTTCCTAGGGAGATGGACCTGCTCGGCGAGGGAATTGATGAGTCTGCTGGGGACCCTCTCCTCGATCGAGCAATTCGTCTCCCTGGGAAGACTACATCTATGTCCACTCCAGTTTCATCTGGCAAGATACTGGACAAGAGACCAAGACCTCGAGACGTGGATTCCGATCCCTCGGGGAATCAAGAATCATTTGAGTTGGTGGGACGATCCCAACAAACTTCAAGAGGGCCTCGAACTTCAACAGAAGAACCCCGACCTAGAGATTTATTCAGACGCATCGGACGTGGGATGGGGTGCGACACTGGGGAAGGACGAGATCTCTGGTCTATGGGAAGACCATCAGAAAGAATGGCACATAAATGTGAAGGAGCTGGTGGCCATTCATCTAGCGCTTTTGCACTTCCAAGGGGAAGTAAAAAGCAAGATAGTACAGGTCAACGCAGACAACACCACAGCGTTGGCCTACATCAAGAAACAAGGAGGTACTCGTTCGGATTCCCTTTACGAGGCAGCAAAGGATCTCCTATTGTGGGCGAAAGAGAACAACATTACTCTGATAAGTCGCTTCATAGAGGGAGAGAGGAACGTCAGAGCGGATCTCCTCAGCAGAGGAAGACAGGTTCTCATGACAGAATGGACCTTACATCACGAGGTGTGCAGCAGGCTTTGGAATCTGTGGGGAGAACCATCAATAGACCTCTTTGCGACGCAGAGAACAAAGAGGTTACCTGTTTACTGCTCGCCAGTCCCAGACCAGGAAGCAGTGGCAGTGGACACCTTTCTCATGGATTGGGAAGGACTTAACACATACGCCTTCCCCCCATTCAAGATCCTAGATAAAGTCTTGAAGAAGTTCAGGGAGTTGACCAACGCCCGCATGATCCTGATAGCTTTGTTTTGGCCCACGAGACCCTGGATCACAGAAGTGATGGAGTGGCTAGTAGACACCCCCAGATCGTTGCCCTGTCGGAGCAATCTACTCAAACAGCCACATTTAGAGAGAGACCATCAAAATATCCTCGCCCTCAATCTATCTGCCTTTCTACTATCGAAAAACTGGCAAGAGCAAAGGGCTTTTTGAGGGAAGCTGCAAGAGCAATCACAAGAGCGAGGAGGACGTCCACGATCAAGTTGTACCAATCTAAGTGGGACGTCTTTAAGAGAATGGTGCAGGATTAGAAACATTTCCTCTTCCAATACCTCTCTAATTCAATTGGCAGACTTTCTGTTATATTTACGAAACCAACAGAAACTAGCAGTATCTACTATCAAGGGATACCGCAGTATATGCTGGCATCCGTCTTCCGTCATAGAGACATTGACGTATCAGGGAACAAGGATCTCTCGGACCTCATAAGGTCTTTTGAGACGACTAAGAGAAAGGAGAATCCAACCCCCTCTTGGAATTTGGATGTTGTCCTGACGTTTCTAACCTCGAGCTGGTTCGAACCTCTCGACAAGGCTTCATGGAAGGACCTCGCCAAGAAGACCCTATTCCTGGTTGCGTTGGCAACAGCCAAGAGGATGGGAGAGTTGCAAGCCTTTAGCAAGAATGTATGCTTCAATGGGGAGAATGCAGTCTGCTCGCTGCAACTAGGCTTTCTTACCAAGAATGAGAATCCTTCTCACCCATGGCCTAGATCCTTTACCATTCCAGGGTTATCTCATTTAGTAGGACAGGAAAAGGAGAGAGGCCTTTGTCCAGTGAGAGCCCTAAAGTATTATACACAGAGAACTAAAGACTTAAGAGGACAGACAGACAACCTCTGGTGCTCTGTAAAGAAGCCTTCACTACCTTTTGTCGAAGAACGCACTGGCGTTCTTTATCAAAGACTTGATAAGGGAAGCTCACCAGAACTGTGATGAGAAAAGCTTCCCAATCCTCAAAGTCAAGGCACACGAAGTAAGAGCTGTGGCGACTTTGATGGTGTATAGACACAAGGAAGTCGATGAAGGCGATTTTAGAAGCAACTTTCTGGCGAAGCAAGTCTATCTTCGCAGATTGTTACCTCAAAGAGGTACAGACCCAATATGAAGATTGTTGCTGCCTGGGTCCGTACGTTACCTCCAGCGCCGTAGTTGGAGAAGGTACTTCTGCCTCTAACCCGTAACCTTATTTATACCCTTGCTTTTTTCTTGAACTTGGTATCACAGGTTGTCTGTGAAGGTTGTTGCAACCTTCCACAGTCTGGGATGCAAGTCTAGGTTAGGTTTTTATGGTGTGTGTTTTTAGTGTGTTAGTTGGTCAGGTGGTCAGCTCATTGTCCATGGCTTTGCCAGGATAGCAAGGGTGGTGATCTAGTCATGTTAAGGTCGATGACCGTGTGACAGCCCCACAGAGACTTTCTATAGCCCCCTGGGTGGATAGCTGGGTCTCTCTAGGAATGCAGGCTAATGAGGCAGGAAAACTTTGAAGCCAGCTTCCTTATCAGGTAAGAACCAGATTATTAGTTCAGCTAATTTGTAGCGATTAATAATTTTACGAATTCCCAACGGTGTTGAGGTTCTCTAACCCACTACCAAAGGTGTCAATCAGCTATATACATGTAACTACCAGGGAAGTTAGATATTTAAAAATGGTATTTTCATTTTAAAATAAGTTTTTAAATATACTTACTTGGTAGTTACATATATATAAAGGTCCCTCCCTCCTCCCCTCTGAGAACAGGGGCATGGAATTTCTGAGGACAAATGGGAATGGTTCCAGGTACCTGGATAGAGGGAGCACAGGTATGATCACCTGACCGTCTATCAGCGATAGCCACGAATTTTGAATTTCTGCTGTGCGCGCGACGAATCGGCCCGTTAAAGCTATATGTATATATGTAACTACCAGGTAAGTATATTTAAAAACTTATTTTAAAATGAAAATACCATTTTTATGATAAAATGAAATATTGCATACTTACCAAGTGGTTACAGAATGGGAGCCCACCCGCCTCCCTGCACATAGAGGATGGCTAGTCATAAACAAATTGAAGTACCTGGCTCAGTTCCTCTTTCCTAAGGTGGGTGGGACTAGTTACCTATAGCCAAAACAAAGAAGAATCGTTAGCGCAAATTCCAAATTTTAGCTGCCGTTGCTAGAAACTGTTAGCTATGTAATTACTTGGTAAGTGTATGTAAAATTTTATTTTATCATAGAAATGTCATTTTGTCTTACTAATTTTACTGGAAAAATTCGAAAATTCCTTCCCAATTCAGATGGCATATTTTCCACATAAGGCAGCTGAAGTCTTAATTACACAATTGATAGAAATTCATAGGTAGGTAATTTTTTTTAATACAAAACATGAGAGAAAACAAAAAAGATTACATAAGCACTTGTGAATAGTGGATATTCTGTAAGGACAAATAACTTTCTAATTTTGACCAGTATCGAAGAAGGTAGAGAGTGAACACTGTAATATAAACAGTTCTCATAATAAACACAGTCTTTAGGAAATTATACTGCAGGTCTTAATTTTACTAGTAAATACCAAACATTCACTTTTCCCCTTTATTCTCCATAAAAAGAAACAAATTAACCATCATCTGACATTTTCTGATATTAGATTAGGTGTCATGTAGGAAGAGATATTACACTTTAGACTATTCAGTTTTCTGATTTAAGGTACGTATATCAATTCTTGAAAGAAACCACCATGAATAATAGTGTGTGCTTTCCTTTAGAGAACAGAAGGCAATTCCTCTAGGTGTGTATCCCTCTAGTGGAGTAAAACCTGTGGCCTTATGAGAAAAACTACACGGAAATGCTCTACAGCTTATAGAATGAGCCACTGCAAAAGCAAAATTTATTTACATGTGCTGTGGCTAGGCACTAATATACATACATGTTTACGAAGCCAAAGAGGAATTAGAACATTACTAGTAGTACCATATTAATGTCTGGAATGTTTTGAAAAAGAAAATTTTTTAACTAAATGACAAATCCATTTTTGATCCTTTGTGTACTCAGAGAATGAGCAGTCATATGACTCATCCTTAAGGTATTGCTGAAAAATTTGGAGAACATGTCTCAGAAATAACCATTTGAAAAACTTTCCCACATCATAAAATCAGGGGATAGGAATGACATGAAAGGGCTGGAACTTGATCTGAATGCCAAGTAAGGATGCCCCCAACTTACAGCCATAGACCATTATCTCTCATCTATTATTTGTCAGCTGATGCAAAAAAGGATTAACACCATTTGGGTTTTTAGACTTGCTGGACACTTAATAAGCCCCTTTGAATAATGCCTTAATAGAGGTTTTACCTGTACAGTAAGATGTTTGATGTTTCAACATTTTTACCATCTTTATAGCAAATTAACACTTATTAGTAATATGCATCATACATGTGTGTATATATATGAACAGTAAATCATATTGTATTACCTTCCAGCTCTGGTAGCATGCTTTCCTCTGTTTTTGGAGTGTTTTATCATACATAATATTTTCAGTGGTACGGCATTGTGCTTTTAGTAACACTGCTAGGAATTTTTTTTTGATCTGTGGGACTAATTATTAAAGAATTACTAAATGCAAACAGGGCTGTATGTAATGCATACAAAAGCACACATTTGAATTTGCTGCACAGAACTAGTACCACCGCCTTAACATGTCTATGATAAGATAGTTCATCCGTACAGTATTTTGTATAATTTTAATTTTTAAATGGATTTATTCTGTTTATTCCACAGTATAGTATTATATTGTACATTTATTATGGCTTTATATGTTTTAACATTGGTTTTTACGTGATTTGGCACTTTTTACAACACTAGAATTGCAAACGTGTACGTATACTTGGCAAAACATCATAGAAGTAAAGCAATATTTTCTTTACATTTTGTATAGTACTGTACTTTTCATTACTGCGTGTAAACAGTGTATTATATATTTTAACAATTTTGTTTTCATTTGATTTGGAACACAATTTTTATTGATTGATATTTTTTATGGCACTTTTAAGAATTGTTGCTGACCAATGTAAGGATGCATAAACCAATTGTTGCTGACCAATGTAAGGATGCATAAACCAATGTAAGTCAAGTTTCATTTTTCCCAAATTTCAAAAGATCTACCATAAAGTTGAAAGCTTCAATTCAAACTGACATAATGGTAGGTACGTTCACCACCCTACCCATGAATGAGTTATGTTCCAGATGGCTGTTCACATCTTGAATTGTTCATAATTTGGTTTTTAATGTGAAGTGCATAATTTATACCTGTTTACATTCTCGAGATAACTCGGGAGTCATAGATTATAATATTTTCACTGCCTTTTTAAACCTGGGCTGTTATCTAAAATTACTTTAGATGCTAGAAAGATAAAAAGAAAAACACTTTTATCCATGCAAAATTCAGAATTAAGTATTTTTTCCATGTTTTGAAAGTTATAAACTTGAGAGAATTTTGTGGATGTAGCATCTGACATTGGAAGTGCATCAAGTAAACAATGCACACTGCCATCTAAAGACAAAAATACATTCTAAATGTCTCTGGTTATGGGGAAATGAAATATAGAAAATGAGAATTCACTGTAGAACAAGTTAATCGAGAAGATAGCGATACAAAGTACGTAGAACTATTTTACGAGTATGAATGAATAGTGTCGTGATTGTTAGAAAAATAGTACATGGAAGAAGGTAAGCACAAGAATACTCGGGATAAACAGGAAAGGGGTTAAAGTAACAAGCTCTTTCTTGTGTTCTGTTTTTTGCAAAAATTCTTACTTGCAGATAGGTACTGAGCAAAATTTAAACTTGCAAGTTTGTATATGTAAATGTAAATTTTTAATGATAAGTCGTCATTGTCGAGCCAAGTATATCAGTAAATCAGCGGAAACTAAAGGTGAGAAAAATCACTAAGTATTTTACCAAGATCATTGTGTTTTACATAGCTGGGATGTCCCAGTGCTTGGCCTCCGGCATAGACCTAGTACTTTATTCTACTCCTTCGGGCCAGCCCAATGAGAGCTGAAAGTCAGCTTAGTGGTTTGGTTAAACTACTTTAATAATAATAGTAATAATAATAATAATAAATGAATAATATGAATAATATAATAATTTAGCTAGGATGTTGACAAGGTACCTCATTTAAGACTGTTAAGCATGTATACTGATCCATACTTGATTATGGTTTCCAAGCATTTTCTGCTTCAAATAAAAACTGAAAGAACTAGATGTAGTTGATAATTTAGGGCTTAGAATCTGAACTTCATGCGCAGAGAAACTTTAAAGTCATAAGGTTTAAGAAAACATTAAAGGGGGGAATCCAGTACACCATGCAATTGAAGAGGCTGAAAAGAAAAGGCTGAAAAGATAATGCAGGCTTTTAAAAATTTGGCAGATGCAGTTCAGTTAGGTTTAGAGTAGAATATTCCAAATCCTTCCTGATCAGACAACTTTGGTGAATTGATAATACAATAAAAACTTACAACATCTTTTAAATAAATCATCCCTTTATCACTCTGGTTGATTCCAGATGTTCAGTAATCGTGTACAAAAAGTATGAGAAAAATATTAGCCTCAAGAACTACAAAGGAAAGTTTAAGAACATGCTAACAAAATTGGAAAAATTTATGCCAATGGATCTAGGTCACAAGATGTAATAGAATGTGCATTAGTTTGTGATAAGGAAGATAAATAGTTTGGGCACAATAAAAGTTCTAGATATCTTTTTGTTGAACAAATAGTTTGGGCACAATAAAAGTTCTAGATAATTTTGTGTTGTTGAACCTCAATGAAGACAAGGCAAGACACCTAACCCTTTAACGCTGAAGGGGTATAATAAAAATCGTCTCACGTATGCCGGCGGGGTCTGGGAGTGAGTGCCGAAGCAGAAAAAATGTTTTTTTCAAAAAATCACAGCACGCTCAGTTTTCAAGATTTAGAGTTCATTTTTGGCTCCTTTTTTTGTCATTGCGTGAAGTTTAGTATGCAACCATCAGAAAAAAAAAATCATTATCATATATGAATAATGGGATATATGATAGCGCGAAAACAAAATTTCATATATAATTGTATTCAAATCGCACTGTGAGCAAAACGGTTAAAGCTAACGAGTTAATTTTTTTCTGTTGTATTGTTATTGTACACTAAATTGCAATCATGTTGGTATATAACACATTGTAAAACGATCAAGGCAACACAGAGAAAATATTATCACAAAATGATGCATGAATTCTTAACGCGCTGATGTAAAAAAAAAACTTTGAGCTGTTTTCATACAATCAACTTACCTGTCAGATATATACATAGCTAAGACTCCGTCGTCCCCGACAGAAATTCAAATTTCGCGCCACTCGCTACAGGTAGGTCAGGTGATCTACCTGCCTGCCCTGGCGGCAGGACTAGGAACCATCCCCGTTTTCTATCATATTTTCTCTGTCGCCGGTGGTATCAACATTGTTGTTATTACCTCCTGACTTAGATTCATTTTTCAACCTTTGATCAACGTTTTTTGGCTTTTTGGTGACGTATTTGGATCGTGTTTTGGCATTCGCTACTGTGGACTGTTTTTGGAATAACTCTTTTGGATTTTTCTCAGTATGTCTGATTCTAATGTGAGTGTGAGAATGTGTGTGAATGTAGGCTGCAGGGTGAGGATACCGAAAGCTTCGGTTGATCCTCATACTGTATGCCGTAAATGTAGGGGGGTTCAGTGTTCTGCTATTAACACTTGTAAGGAATGCGAGGGTTTGAATGCAGAAGAGTGGAAGACTTTAACTTCTTATTTGAAGAAGTTAGAGAGGGATAGAGTTAGACGACTGAAAGGTGTGAGTTCAAGGCCTATTGAGCCTTTCACGGATAATTCTAACCCTACTGATGTAGATTCTCCCTATAAATCTCATTCTCAGAGTGTGTTTTCGGATTCGGCATCGGAAATCGCCAATCTGAAAGCGACTATTAGAGACATGAAGTCCAAGATGGCTGACTCGAAAGGTAAGGCTAGTGATAGTGAACATTTTAGTGAAGTGAGTTCTATCAGTGTTGTGGAGGGGGCGTTTGATCGTCCCTGCGGCGCTCCCAGGCCTAGACCTCTTCCAAGCTCCCATGCCCAGAGGAGAAGGAAAGTCGAAAGCCTTAAGGAGGTCGTGGGGAATCCCCAACGGTCAGACGTCCCTTCAGCTAGCTCTGCTTCATGGCAGCCAGCTCAAGGGCGCTATAGAAAAGCGTCCTTCGCGATGTGTTTTCTCGTCCTCTCCCTCTCCCTCACCTAAACGAGGGTGGAAGGAGTCGAGCTTATGAGACCGCTGAAGCGTCATATGAAGCAAGACATTGATTCAAGCCCAGAGCGCTTCTCGGATGACGCCCTGTCTGCTATTAAGAAAGCGAAGATGGCGTCAGCGTCACCTGACGCTTATGAGGAAGTACCCCATCTTGCTTCTTCCCCGAGTGATGACGAGAAGCGTCATGCACTAGACGTGGGAGAAGCGTCAAGAAAGATCATTATGGCGGTTCAGGAACAACTGTCATCTCTTGTGGGAGTTTTAGCGCCCCGTCGGAAGGACGTGACGCTTCCAATTAAGAAGTCTCGTCCTCTCTCACCTGCTCGAAGAGAAGCGTCAGACAGATGTGAAACTGTTAAACGTCTGGCAGGAGCTTCGAGTTCGAGAACTAGAACGGGGGCTGACGAGAGCGTTGTAAGACAAGAGAAACGAAAGACGTCTTTTAGAAGTGAAGCGTCATTTCAAGCGGAACGTGACGCTCCGTCCAAGTTTGTGACGCCGAGTAGGACGCCCTTAGAGAGCGGAGCGTCTTCCAGACGCGAAGCGTCATCAAGACGTCAACAAGAGACGTCATACATGACGCTCGGAGAGCGGGAAGCGTCATACAAGACGTCTTCTAAAGTGCAAGAGAAGCCGCAGGTTGTGACTCCTTCCATGTCGATCAAAACGGGAAAAGGAAAGACTTTCATTCCCTTAGCCCCTCTCCTATCAGGAGTTTGTCTCCTCCAGAAGAGGAAAGTTCAGAAAGGAGAACGGAAACTCAGAGTTATCCAGAGTTGGAGGAAAACTCGGATGATGACGCTCATGGAAGAGGAGGGCTTGTCCAACTATAAGGTGTTGACTACCCTGCTTCTGGAGGAATACGGAGACGAGTTGACTCCGGCTGCTCCTCCTTCTCCGCGCTCGCTCTTTTCGAGTGCGAAGGCGAAGAAGCCCTCGTCTTTTCTGAAGATGAAGCCCACCATCTCGATGAAGCGGGCTTTACACGCCTTAGACTCCTGGATGAAGTCGAAGAAAGACTTAGTCAGGACAGTATTTGCATGCCTCCAGCAAGGTAGCTGGGAAAAGAGGCATATGGTACAAGACGGGGGAGAATATGGGTATCGCTCTCCCTTCTACAACAGAGGCAGATTTTTCGACGTTAGTTGACGCTTCAAGGCGTCCTAGTCTCAATTCTGCTCGTATTACATGGAGTATTTCAGAACTGGATCATCTCCTCAAGGGACTCTTCCATGTATTGGAAGTCTTCAACTTCTTAGATTGGTCCCTTGGGTGATGTCCAAGAAAGCTCATGATTCAGAGGGAATCGAACCTGAAGCCCTGTTATGCCATTTTGTCTTGCATCGACAAAGCGGTACAGGATGGATCTTTTGAAGTATCTGCATTATTTGGAGCAGGTCTTTTGAAGAAAAGGACGGTGTATGGCGCCTTCTTAACAAAGGCAGTTTCGCATGCTCAGAGGGCAGCTCTACTGTATGCACCTCTGTCTGACTATTTGTTCCCTTCTCAGTTAGTGAAGGACGTGTCTCACTCTTTAACTGAGAAGGCGACGCAGGATCTTCTGACGCAGTCGGCTAGGAAGAAGAAACCTGCTTTAGTTTCTGACAAGAAAGGACCTAGCACTTCTACGCAGCCCTTTCGAGGTGGTCCGATCTCCAGACCTCCCGCAAGAAGGAAGGCTCCAGAGAAGAGAGGTAGGTCCGCCTTTCGTCCTTTAAAAGGGAAAATGAAAACATTTCTCCTCCAAGCACCAGTAGGTGCCAGGCTCCTGGGATTCGTGGAGGCCTGGACAATGATAGACGCAGACGCGTCTTCATTGAATATCATAAGGAAGGGATATCGTATCCCGTTCTGAATACTCCTCCCCTAACGTCAATACCAAGGGAACTATCAGCCAAGTACAAGGACCCTGTGCTGAGGGATACTCTTCGATCGATGGTGGAACAAATGTGGGACAAGAGTGCAATAGAACTAGTACTGGATCAAACTCCCCGGGGTTTTACAATCGCCTTTTTCTAGTGGCGAAAGCCTCGGGAGGCTGGAGACCAGTACTAGACGTCAGCTCTCTGAACAAATTTGTTCAGAAGGAGAAGTTCTCCATGGAGACTTCTGCTTCAGTCCTAGCGTCATTACGACAAGGAGATTGGATGGTGTCTCTAGATCTCCAGGACGCCTACTTTCACGTCCCCGATCCACCCTTCGTCGAAGAAAGTACCTCCAGTTCATGACGGGGGGAAGGATCTTTCAGTTCAGAGCCTTGTGTTTCGGTCTGTCCACAGCTCCTCAGGTCTTCACAAGCCTGATGAGGAATGTGGCGAGATTTCTTCATCTCAAAGGAGTGAATGTCTCTATGTACCTAGACGACTGGCTCATCAGGGCCAGATCGGAGAGACAGTGTTTGGAGGACCTAAAGCTAACTCTGGATTTGACCAAGGCGTTGGGATTGCTTGTGAACCTCGAGAAGTCTCAGCTGACCCCCAGACAAGACCTAGTCTATCTGGGGATTCGGATGGATTCTCGGGGTTTTCGAGTTTTTCCTTCGCAAGAGAGAACCGCAAAAGGTTTGAGGATAATCTCTCTCTTCTTAGAGAAGCAACAAACGTCAGCGAGGGAATGGTTGAGCCTTCTGGGGACGCTTTCCTCGCTGGAACAATTCTTCCCTCTCGGAAGACTTCATATCCGTCCACTTCAATTCTTCCTCAAGAAGTCTTGGAGCTGGAAAACCGGACAACTGTCGGACGTTTTTCCCATTCCAGTAGAGATAAAGGCACACCTACAGTGGTGGTTGCTACCTCTGGAAGAGAACAAAGGGATCTCTCTAAGATCACAGAACCCAGACCTAGTGTTGTTCTCCGACGCGTCGGAGACGGGTTGGGGAGCGACATTAGGCTCGGAGGAAGTGTCAGGCACCTGGGAACCAGCACAGGTGTCCTGGCACATAAACTGCAAAGAGCTCTTCGCCGTACACCTGGCCTTGAAGAGCCTAGAACCTCTGGTGAGAGACAAGATAGTGCAAGTAAACGTGGACAACACCACCGCACTTGCCTACATTCGGAAACAGGGAGGGACACACTCCTCGTTCCTTTACGAACTCACGAGAGACCTATTACTTTGGACGTCTCAAAGGAACATCTCCCTGCTGACAAGGTTCGTACAGGGAGTAAGGAATGTGAGGGCGGACAGGCTCAGCAGGAGGAACCAGGTCCTTCATACAGAATGGACTCTGCACGAGGAAGTGTGTCTCGATCTCTGGTCTCTGTGGGGAACTCCAAATGTGGATCTCTTCGCAACATACATTTCAAAAAGGCTCCCAGTGTTTTGCTCGGTCGTGGAAGATCCAAGAGCGATTATGGTAGACGCCTTCCTGCTAAACTGGTCTCGAATAGACGTTTACGCTTTTCCCCCATTCAAAATCCTGGGGTTAGTATTGAAAAAGTTTGTGGCGTCAAAAGAGACGAGGATGACATTAATAGCCCCCTTTTCCTTTTGGGCCGGCACAGGAATGGTTCCCCCCCCACGGAGGTTGGTAGAGTGGATCGTAGACTTTCCGAGATCCCTACCAGGAAGGACGGATCTTCTCAAACAACCACACTTCAAGAGGTACCATCAAAACCTCCCCGCTCTCGCTCTGACTGCCTTTCGACTATCGAAAGACTTGTCAGAGCGAGAGGCTTTTCTCGCGAAGTGGCAAGCGCGATCGCGAGAGCTCGCAGAACCTCCACTACGAAAGTATACCAGTCGAAGTGGGAGGTCTTTAGAAGGTGGTGTAGAGCCAAGAAGTTGTCCTCCTCCTCTACCTCTATAGCGGAAATTGCTGATTTCTTGCTATTCCTGAGAGTAAAATCGCATCTAGCCGTATCCACAATAAAGGGATACAGAAGTATGCTCTCGGCTGTATTCAGGAACAGAGGATTAGATCTGGCAAATAACAAAGATCTCCACAATCTCCTAAGATCTTTTGAGACTTCAAAGTCTAAGGAACCAGTACCTCCGACCTGGAACTTGGACGTAGTACTCAAATATCTGTCTTCGGATAGATTCGAGCCTCCGCATCTGGCATCATTTAGAGACATAACTAGAAAATGCCTATTCCTTTTATCTTTAGCAACGGCAAAGAGGATTAGTGAGTTACAAGCTCTGCAGGATAAAGTAGGATTCAAGGGAGACTCGGCTATTTGCTCGTTTAAGACCCTGTTTTTAGCGAAAAACGAGAATCCCACGAACCCTGGCCTAGGTCATTCGAAGTCAAAGGAATGTCGAGTCTCGTAGGCAGAGAAGCAGAGAGGTCTCTATGCCCTGTTAGAGCTGTAAGTTCTATCTTCAGAGGAAGCGTCAGTTGGGAAGGCTCTAGACAAGGTCTTTGGTGCGCGGTAAAAGACCCCACCAAGACTGATGTCCAAGAATGCGCTAGCATTCTTTGTACGGAAACGTCATTACGGACGCTCATAAGGCCTGTCCGGACGACCAATTACAACTACTGAGAGTAAAAGCTCATGAAGTAAGAGCGGTTGCGACGTCTCTCGCGTTTTTATAAGAATATGTCGCTTGAAAAACATTAATAGATACGACATATTGGAGATGCAACTCAGTATTTGCATCTCATTACTTGAAAGACGTGCGTGTGACGTATGAGAAGTGCTTTTCTCTAGGTCCTATCGTATCGGCAGATACGATTCTGGGTACGGGAGCCGACACCAATCCCTTAAATGTATATACTGTTCTTCTTGTTTGGATATGGTCGGGAATCTCTTCGAACAATGGAGGATTCAGGCTCGCACGGGCGGCCGTCTATGTTGTTCATAAGAGAATTCTTGTCATATCCAATTAGTTGAGTAAAATTTTTTTTTTTTTTGAAAAAATTATGTATGTGTGCGTAGTGGTTTTTGAGTTACGGTTGTTGTGACGAGTTCGGGGATAACTCGTAACAATCCTTAGTTGCTAAAATATGGTTAGGATCAGGTGGTCGGGATTGGTTGTGTGCTCCTTCATAAGGTGTATTGTCATATAAGTGGATCAGCACCATTGACAAGGTCCTTTTAGGCTCTGCTGAGTAAGTGGGTAAGACCCCATCGGCAGACCCACAAGAACTCTTGGCCATAGATCCAAACATTATCTCGCTAAAGTTTTTGAACTGGTGTGCAGACTACTGGGCAAACACCCACGAAGTCTACCACCTATCAGGTAGGAACCAAGGTTTTATTTATACCTACAACATATGTTGTTTACCTGTCTATTCCATATAGTAGCTGTCTCTTACCCTCCACCGAAGGGTGCCAATCAGCTATGTATATATCTGACAGGTAAGTTGATTGTATGAAAATGATATTGTTATGTTACAATAAAGTTTCATACATACTTACCTGGCAGATATATACAATTAAAGGCCCACCCAGCCTCCCCGCAGGAGACAGGTGTAAGAGAGAAAATATGATAGAAAACGGGGATGGTTCCTAGTCCTGCCCGCCCAGGAGGGCAGGCAGGTAGATCACCTGACCTACCTGTAGCGAGTGGCGCGAAATTTGAATTTCTGTCGGGGACGACGGAGTCTTAGCTATGTATAATATCTGCCAGGTAAGTATGTATGAAACTTTATTGTAACATAACAATCATTTTCAAAAATTCACCATAAATCGAAATATTGTGCTAGAGACTTCCCGTTTGTTGCAAAATGAAGGTAATTGATTGAGTATTACTAGACTGTAAGTGTTGTAGCTTACAATTGCAGTTTTCGACCATTTCGGTTGAGTTAAAGTTGACCGAAGGACGAATTTTTTCTATTTTATCGTTATTTATTTGAAAATATTTCAAAACTGATAAAAGCTACAACCATAGTTTGTTATTTGTTGTACGTATTCTACATGAAATTGCACACATTTTTATATATAAAACTTTATGTAACGGCTAATTTAAAATGGTGCAAACATAACGACAATCGGACGAAAAAATCAGAAGTTACCGCGCGGACCTAAGGAAAAAGTTTAATTCATAAATTCACCGTAAATTGAAATATTGTGTTAGAGACTTCCAATTTCTTGAAAAATAAAGGTAAATGATTAAACATTACTAGAATGTAGTAGTTTTAGCTTACAATTGCATTTTTTGACCATTTCGGTCGAGTCTAAGTTTACCGAAGGTTGAAATTTTGGCACTTATTGTTATTTATATGAAAATGTTTCAGAACTGATAAAAGCTACAACCATGGGTTGTTTTTTGTTTTATTCTACATAAAATTGCACACATTTTCATATATAAAACTTTATGTAACGGCTAATTTAAAATAGTGCATACATTACGACAAACGGATGAAAAAATTTCTTATTTTTTTCGGAAGAGTTACCGCGCGATCGTATGGAAAATTTATTTTCATAAATTCACCATAAATCGAAATATTGTGATAGAGACTGCCAATTTGTTGCAAAATAAAGATAAATGATTGAATATTACTAGAATATAAGAGTTTTAGCTTACAATTGCGTTTTTTGACCATTTTGGTAGAGTCAAAGTTGACCGAAGGTTGATATTTTGGCACTTATCGTTATTATATGAAGATGTTTCAAAACTGATAAAAGCTATAACCATGTGTTGTTTTTAGTTGTATTGTGCATAAAATTGCGCACATTTCCATATATTAAACTTTATGTAACTGTGTAATTAAAATGGTGCAAACATTACGACAATTGGACGAAAAAATTTATGATTTTTTGGGAAGAGTTACCGCATGGACGTAAGGAAAAAGTTTTTATTTCATAAATTTACCATAAATCGAAATATTGTGCTAGAGACTTCCAATTTGTTGCAAAATAAAGTTAAATGATTGAATATTACTAGAATAAAAGAGTTTTAACTTACAATTGCGTTTTTCGACCATTTCGGTAGAGTCAAAGTTGACCGAAGGTTGAAATTTTGGCACTTATTGTTATTTATATGAAAATATTTCAAAACTGATAAAAGCTACAACCATAAGTTGTTTTTTGTTGTATTTTGCATGAAATTGCGCACATTTTCATATATAATACTCCATGTAACGGCTAATTTAAAATGGTGCAAAAATTATGTCAAAGTGACAAAATAATTTCTGATATATGTCACTGATACTTTTTAGTGCAATAAGAAAGAAATTCGCGCTTGCGCGCCTGCGTAACGATTGTAAACAAAACAACGCTTCGATCCGTGAGCTCCCAGCATCCCCTAAGGCGCGTGATTCAAGAGTTTTTGCCTAGTAGGCCTATAACTTTTTCCGCGAATTTTTAAAAAGACACTTTTAAATCGACGTACCATACGTCCAATCGGCACCCAACAGACAATTTATATCAACGTTTAATATGTCCAATCGGCGTTAAAGGGTTAATTAATGACTACTATTTGGTGGATGGTATGATCTGGGAAGATTTAAATGCAAAGGATGATCAGCATTATAAAATATCTTGTACAGCATCTACAGTGAGCTAATTGTTTGGCATTGCCAGAACTTACTATCAGAATCACAGATAAGAAATATAATGTTTTTATCCAACAGGTCAATATGCGAGTTAACAGCTGAAGATCAAATGGGAACAATATCCAAAACAATTAAGAATAAAAACATCAGAATATCTCCAGTTTAGGCAGGTTTCTGAAAACCTTAAAAGAATCTCAATATACCAGAAACTACATAAATGTTTCCCAAAAGGGACTTTGCAATTACTTTTGTTAAAGTAGTAAAAGAAGTGAGGCTTTGGGGTCTGTTTGGGCCCATTCTGTTGGGATCCATTGGGTATGGTATCTCAACAACAGGTGCAATTATTTCAAGATAGTGATTGACTTTTCATTATTTGATGTGATATAAGGATCATGATAAATTGGGAGAGGTCTAATCTTATGACTAAGGAACAGATGAAGGACCTGGTCATGCTTAGTGATATATAGTACCAGCTCAGGGCCCCTGCTGTAGACCTTGTGGTGGGGTGGGGGTGGGGGGGGGGGGGGTGTTAGTGCCATCAATGCAACTTATTCGGTGCACTGTAGGCACTACTAAGGTTCTTTGCAGCATCCCTTTGGACCACTTTAATTCCTTTTACCGTACCTCTGTTCATATTCTCTTTCTACCATCTTACTGTCCACCCTCTCTTAACAATTATTTCATAGTGCAACTGCGAGGTTTTACTGTCAATTTCTGTTTCAGCGCTGAATGGCTTTAGTTGCCCCAGTGCCAAAACTATATAAATCAAATCAAACCCTCTTGTAGACTCAGATTGGCAAGTTCAGGCAGGTGTCAGTGTTGTTTGTCCTCTTTGGTAAAACTTGCTTCTCATGGGAAGATTATGGGCTGTGGTGGCACATGTCAACAAGCAAAGAGGGATCATCCTCTCTTTCTTTCTCTAAGATGGTAAGGCAGGTGCTATATTGGCAGTGTACCCTGCCATCAAGCTGTCAGCCAGCTCTGTTACCAGAAGGTTTATGGAGTCAAGAGTGGTTTCTGCACCTGCATTTGGTAAGAAGGCTATTTGTGGTTTATGGAACACCAATGGTTGACTTGTTCACCTTCCTGTGTTGGACCTCTTACTGCATTGTAAGACATTCATTGAACACCCTTTTGACAAATCTGATAAGACACTCTTTGAACACCCTTGTGACAAATCTGATGCATATGCCTTTATCCTGTTGTGCCTGCTTCACAGAAGATTAACCTTTGCTGGTCATCCCTGGTCTCTTATGACTTTGGTGGATCCTTTTTGGCCACAAGTTGAGTGGTAAATATCCTGCTGGATATTCTTGTCAAGATGCTTAGACAGCTGCCTTTGTGGACCACATAGGTAAGGTACCACCAATCTGTAAGGTACCTTGTACCTCATTTCTGGAGATACCCAGCCATATGAGCCCCTAAGGCTAGGCCCACACGTACCACAACAGAACCACACCTCACCACACACCAGTGGTTGTGTGTGGGCAGTTGGTTATTCATATAGAAAACACTTGTTAGTATACTCAGACGAGCCAAATAATGAAGTCTATTTCAACTGCTGTTGCAGTGAGTGGATGGTATCACCCATAAAACTGTCATCGTGTTTGGTTGAGCGTAACTCGCACAGTCCGAAGTAAGAACCAGTGGCTGCTGACTTACCAAAGCTGGTATGCTTATCCTTATTAGTGTGTGTCGTCTTTTTATAGTCTGTTAATTTGCTCAATAAATAGTCAAATGTGTTCTTGCTCATTCTAAAGTAATTAAAGAATTTATGTTCATACATTTGTAATTTTGGATAAAGCATGTGAAATGGGCTCTCAGTTTTAGTTTCTATAATTGAATGAACCCAAAACACCCTCTTCCTACAACGTCTCCTTCTTTGATGTAATAACATCCAAAGCAGAATATCTTCAGAATCCATGTTGATACTAGATTGAATGCCTCTGTCTGTCTGTGTTTTAACAGACTTCAATCAATCAACCACTCTACAGTGGTTCCTTTCAGTTGACAGCAAATCCACTCATTAACTGCAAAATAAAAGCAAGTGTGTAGTACATGTGAGCCTGGCCTAAGGGATTTTTTCAGGGATTTCACTCAAGTTCCCCTTTAGGGGGTTAGTGCCATCAGTGCATCTCACGTGATACACTGTAGGCATTACTTATGGTTTTTGCAGTGTTGCTTCCGCCCCTAGCATCAACCCCTTTCTTTCCTTATACTGTACTTTCTTCATATTCTCTTTTTTCCATCTTATTTTCTCTTTCATTTCTGAATGACCTCATAGGTCCCAGCCTGTAGTTTTTGGCCAAAGTTATATATTCCTTTTCACACTCAAGCTTGTCTTCTTACCATTCTTAGTATGTATTGATGTTAAGATAGGTGAACTGCATATTCTCTATAAGTTCTTGTGATTCCTCTCATTCTCATTTGTTCCTGAGTTTGTGGTGAAAACTTAGAGTCTGTCTCCATGCCAAGAGAGGGAAGACTTTTAGTATCCCATCCCTTAGCGACTTTAGGTAATGGTCATAACAAGATGTATTTGAGTTCAGTGAGGATTTTATCATACTACCTGTGCCGGACTTCTCTTGTTATGCTTAGGTGCATAATTCCATTCTAAGGGCCAGTGAAATGGCTCTGTATATTAGAGAGGGTTTTTCCACCTTTCATAAGCCACTGTAAGGATGTGGATGTCATGAAAAGGTGGTGAAGTCTGTTTCTGCTTGCTATAGGAACTCAGATTTCGGCGATTCTGTTGGATTATTCTATTTGTGGCTGCTTGCTTACCAAAATTTTAGCATTACAGGAAGCAGACTCTTAAAGAGTGTCTCATTTTCATTGGTTGTATTCTTAGATGTTACAGGGATTGTTTCTTTAGGAGATTGGTTGGTGGGTTCTTTTGATCATAGTTTGATTAATGTTAATGTGGAGATGGATCATGTTTATCCTGATGCTGGCTTTTCAAGAAAGGTGTGACCTACTTTGAAATCCAAGGTCAATTGGGATGGTATTAATCGTGATCTTATTGAGCTCAGGTGAGTGATGTTCATATAAATGGGGTTATTAGTGAGTGTTTAAGTGATCATCTTTGTATTCTATTATCAAGAGGAGAATTTCTTAAAAAATTTTACATTTTTTTCCTTAAAGATGAGGCATCGGTTAATACTGTGTGTAAACTTACCCCATGAAAAGCAAGTAGCTTATCATTTATGGAGAAACAATTGTCCTCACTTTATTGTTGCCCAATTTCAATGAGCGTAGAAGTGCAGCTTATAATGAGGGTGTTGGTTCTTGTAGAAGCTTATAGAACTGCCAGATATTGACCTAAACTGAAGGTAGAGCTTTTGGCTCAAGTCTCTGTGATCAAACAGTACAGTGATCTCTTGGTGTTGCCTGTCATACCTTTCAGAACCGAAGTTGTGTCAGTAGCCTTTAGATCTAATAACTCAAAACTTAGCTTAAGAAGATTGTTGATTTTATTGCTCTTAAGATTACCAGTGTTATGAGAAAGTTAGTTGGACTTGCAAGATTGGGCACTATAGTAGCTTTAGTAATAGTATTTCAGGCATTCCACTGGGTAGTGTTCTTGGACCTGTACTGTATTATATCTGTACTAGTGACAAGTGGCAGGGTCTGGAGAACAAATTGAATGCTTATGTCAGTGATGCTACTTTTGTAGCTGTTGCTCCTTTTGTGCACCTTAGGTGTGCACTTACAGTCCTTGCACTTTGCGCTTGAAGCTTAATATTTCTAAAACTCAAAAATTATAGTCAAACAAGAAAACTTTTGCTTTTGTGTCCAGATTTTAATTTAAATGGAACAATTAAATTTCAGTGTTAAGTATTCTTCAAATTTTAGGTGGGGCCATAGATAAGAAATTGATTTTTGAGAAGCACATACATATACAGGTACATAGGTTCATTTGCTTCTCCAAAAGTTGGTATCTTGCAGAAATGTTTTTTAATGTTTTGTGATGAAGCTATTATATGTAAGTATTCTAACTTTTTTCCTTCCTTATTTGGAGTGGTGTTCTCCAGTGTGGTCTTCAAGTACTGACTCTCATCTCAAACTCTTGGATAGTTATGTCATCAACCAAATTTATTTTGCCATCTCGTCCATCTTCCTGTTAATTTGTGGTTAAGTGAGTTCATTGTGTTTGTTTCATTAAAGTTCTATAACGACAAGCATCCTCTGCATGCTTTACCTGAACTAGCTGCTTTTGTTTGCAACACTAGGCAGGCTGCTTCTGCAATTAGTGGGTAATTTTCTAATAGTATCAGGTTTAAAACCACACAGTTTGCTAGGAGTTTTATCTTGGCAACAACTAAAACGTGTAGTACTCTGCTTAGTACAGCTGTGGATCTTGTAATCTTCAAAAGTTTAAGCAAGGAGCAAATTTGTTCCTGTTTTTTGCTGACATCTGAAATCTCTATTCCCTCATTTTTCAAATGACTTGCTTCTCTATGCAGGATGAATTCCCTTTGGAGTCATCTTCGGTTTATAGCCTGTTGATTCTGTCGCTAAGGCTTGTCTGCTGAAGATATAAAGAAAAAAAAAAAGGCTTGAAGACTATGAATAAAACAAGAGGCTATGAATGTTTTTATGTTGGAGTTGTGAGCTAGAAACCTGATTATATTGGTTTTTTTTGCAGTGAGTTGGTTGATATTAAGTTTCTAAAGAAATGTATATCTCTACTGCAAAGGCAAATTGTCAACATATATGACTACTGAACTAATAATCAAAAGCAAACTGGAAGTCTTGCTTATACAAGTAACTTTACTATTATGGTAATAATTAAGGTAGGGTATGGTTATTTATTAGTTACAATTTAATGAATAGAAGGAATAAAAGGATTGAAACTATCAGCTGAGATAGGTAATTACCAGGGCCATACAAGGCATATGTTAACCAAGTTTAAGCAGTGGCCTGTTATTGATGCCATCATATCCTCCTCCGTGCATTTTCAGTTTACATTAGTACAGTTCTCTCCACAGAAATATTATGGTTATTATGAAGGTGGTGCATAGCTCTCTTTTCTTGCCTACATTATGAAGCAGTGCTTATTGTATTACTCAGAGCTCTCATGCTAATCAAACCACTAGCTAAAGCTAATTATAATTTTAATTGGGCTATGTAATGAGAAATTTTGTAATAAAATACTTGCTGATCCAAATGTCAGTCACTAGAAGTCAGAAAATGTTATGGAAGGTTTCATTTTGTGTTATTTTTAGATGTGTTTGTTTATATGAAAATTTTAAAAATGTTCACAAACTTACTTATTCCAGGGATACATAATTTAGACAAATTACTTTTTTTGAGAGAGAGAGAGAGAGAGAGAGAGAGAGAGAGAGAGAGAGAGAGAGAGAGAGAGAGAGAGAGAGAGAGAGAGAGAGAGAGAGAGAGAGAGAGAATGAATTACTCAACCATACCCCCAAAAAGACCTTGAAATTTACAGAAAACACAAATACGTGTGTCTGTTTGGTGCCATATAGATAAATATACAGGTGTGATTTCCCAACACTTAAAAGATACGAGTATATGCGTCAACTGTTCCATAATCACCAGCTTTCATTATCATTGCAGAAATAATAACGATATATTCTAATTGCATTCTGATTGTAGAATATAATGTAAATCAAGGGGATTAGGTGTGAATATGACTAATGTGTGACCCAAGGAATCGTCATTAAGCTAGTCCAGCCTAGACTATGGTACCTTTGGGCAGCCTAAGAATCTATGTCAACCATGGCAAAAAACAAATGTATTTACAAATTTAAAAAAATTTAATCCAAATGTGAATTGTTCATGTTTTCTTTTTATTATGAATGTTTACTAAATGTAAAACATTCCACTGCAAGCAAAATGTGTTACTGAAGAACACCAATTTTGTAGCCTTTCCTACCAAAACTACCTGTTCACCATCCAGTAACTATTGTACCGTTATGAAAATGAGACCTCCAAAGGTATTGTTGATTATATAACTATTTCTGTATGAAGAATAACTGCTGTGTTCAGGTGCAACAAGAAAATTAAGATAATGTTATGATTACTGGGAATGTTAAAAGTGTTGGTGTGATGCTACTGCACTTAAGATTAGTTAGATTAACGCACAGCATTAGTTGATAGCATTTCTAGTAACTGTATCCCCTGATAGTACAGTAACTACTGTACATGCACACATCGCAGAAGTGAATCATACCCCATATTCTGGACTGAGTTACTTCTGTGCCTCAGCTGTACATCATTGCTAAAACTGTCACTTGATATATTTACCGACTGGCTTTTGTAAATGTTCACTAATTTTTCAGAAAGTATACTGAAATAAAAGAAAAAAAAGATTCAGGCTAGGAAATCGGTCATTTATTGCAGCCTTGTGTTCTTGTACAGTACTTACTGTGCTGATAAGAGATGTTTTTCTATTTTGTTAGGAACGTTTAGCGAAATCTGTTATTCGCCGCATTGTAACCCTGCTAAAATCATTCGAGCATCATTTCATAGTCTGACAAATCAGTCCGTATATGATTTTTATGTATAAGCTGACCGGATAAGCCAAGATGCAATGACGCCAGTCATTTCGGCGACACGGAGTTTTGTCCTGACTCAATCAGACATCTTGCATTCAATACTGATGTCGGTCCCAACGTCATTGCTTTCAATAACTAAGCACAGATGTGTAATTCCATCAGGGGAGGACTTCGACATCGTAATTCCCCATTCCCTTAGGGCGAACCGATCTCTCTCTCTCTCTCTCTCTCTCTCTCTCTCTCTCTCTCTCTCTCTCTCTCTCTCTCTCTCTCTCTCCTTTAGGGGGTGCTACTTAAGTTCTCAAGAACATTTTTTTAGGCCTCTGCGACGTTGCCAATTTCCTCGTATTGTTAACGCCTCACGGGAACAGAAGATTCCATGGAATATATTCTCTTAAAAGATGTATTAGCGCTGGTTTTTCATTAAAGTTTCTTTTATTTCATTTTAATCCAGTGAGTAGCATTGTTTATTTATTTATATATTTTTATTTTATTTTTTCCATTCGACAAAATTCCTTTTTGAATTTGATGGTAGCAGAAAGACTCGAAGAATGTGCAGTCCCAAGGCTGACATGGTTTCCTCTGTTCCATGACTTTTTTTATGGTGATTATTTTTTGATACGTAGACCCATTTTTTGACGGTGATATAAGCAACATTCATAAGCTGTATTTTTGTTTTTATTGTTTTTTTAAAGATAATTTTTTAGATTCTTCAATTGCGTCATACCATACATGGAGCTTCCAAGCAACGAGGAAGTGTGTATGTTAGAGAATGGTACCCATAAAGAAAATCAGAAAAGAAGGGTTATACGCACTCTCATGAGTCCGTATTCTTAGGCTGTATGTGTAAAGTGTTTGAAACTCCCTGGTATATTTGTAAGGGACAACATATAAGATCTAGATTTTCCTGGTCTATATTGCCCTGAGATCGTAGAGGTTAGGCGTTGTCAGCAATAGGTTGACTTTGCTTTCAAATTAACACTGTTAAAGACAAGTGATCTGTTGTTGTTTTTTTTTTTTTTTTTTTTTTTTTTTTTTTTACTGTTACGGCAACCAGGTTGACATAATTCATCACAGTTCCTCGTTGGACGGGTGGTTCTTGCGCTCGGCAACCAATCCGGTGGTCCAAAGTTCGATTCTCGGTGCGGCCAACGTCTAATCAGAGAAATGTATTTCTGGTGATAGAAATTGGTTCCTAGCCATGTAAAATATATCTGATCCTACGGTCCAGCCCAGTGGTCTGGTAAAACTAAGATATACTTGACTTTTTGACATAATTCATTAGGCTTTACGAGACTTCGATCAATTTATGCAGATTTAATCGTTTTTTATAGCGATTATGAAAGAGACTGGCACACAGTACTGAGTTGAACCGTAAGTGACCAAGTTTCCGCCTAAACTGGCCGTGTGAAATGGTGCGACCAAGATATGATCAGGAGGTGAAGAATCACTACCTTCCCTTTCGTGGTAGACTGACGGCGATTTCGTTAGTGGACCCTGCGTAGGTACGAGCTCTTTGAAACAGTAGTTGGTGGTTCTCTGTCCCAACCTACGCTTCGTATGGCAATCTTTATTCCATAGAATTTTCATTTTTGCATTCCGACCACCAAATTACATCCCAGACTGATATGATGGCACTGGTTTCGATAACTGTTGTGTATTAACAGTCTCTCTCTCTCTCTCTCTCTCTCTCTCTCTCTCTCTCTCTCTCTCTCTCTCTCTCTCTTTTAATAATATAATAAGATACACCTTCACACACATCAGAAATACAATCGTTTTAATGGTGAGTCCATCATGAATTACTCTTACTTAACTGACAAATTGTTCATCTGGTAAAAGTTTTGTGTATATCAGGAATTATAAGTGTACGCCACCGAGCGCACGTATGTGTGTGTGTATATATATATATATATATATATATATATATATATATATATATATATATATATATATATATATATATATATATATATATATATATATATATACATACACACCACACACACACACACACACACACACACAGAAGCATTGGCTGTGGCAAGAAATAGCAACAGTCTCATGCATTGGTAGCTTATATATTTTGTTAGGCTCAGCTGAGAGAATTGATGGTAGTAATGTGGATTCCTCTTGTTAGTGCTATCAGTATTATATTATCTGAGTTTGATGTGATCAAGAGGAGTGAGGGCTAATGATAGGGCATAACAACAATGGTGTCATACATAAAGTAAAAAATTATGAAAGTACATGTTCAGAATACATAAAGTAAATTATGGGAATTTCCATTATTTTTTTCCTGGAAAGCCTTGGTGATAGGCTAACTAGCTTGTACATACGAACTCCAGGAACATAAGTGACAGATCTATAGCTGTCTTAAGTATATCTGAAAACGACAGGGTATATGTATGTATGAGAGGGAGTAGACTTAATTCTTCTCGTGGTCAGGTCGGCAACGTGACCTCTTTGTGATTATTGGACCTGGGTTCGTTTCCCAGGACCAGACATTACAATTTCTTCTTCAGATTTCGTTGAACTTGGATCTTCAGGCTTTGTAGTGACAAGCGTATCCAAAAAAAGAGCAAAGAATTCAAATAGTTAAGAGGGCATTGTGGCTATGACAATTGCATATATATATATATATATATATATATATATATATATATATATATATATATATATATATATATATATTTTTTTTTTTTTTTTTTTTTTTTTTTTTTTTGGGGGGGGGTGGGGGGGGGGGGGGGTTACCATTTTTTGGGGTAGTCCGAAGACAGCAGTTAGTACTCATATTCGGTCAACTTGTTTTCCTTCAGTATTTATCACCTGTAAGTAGGTTGTGGCGTTTTGATGGTTAAAGTTGAAGTTATTTTAAGGCGCTGTCGATTACTGTACGAAGGTAATCGCGCTCTC